>NW_027117209.1:0-25956 GCF_024137725.1 Prorops nasuta | reverse complement strand
TGAAGACTGAAATAGTCTGAGGGACTCTTTAATTTTCATATCCCCACCACCCAGTATTTACTATTCACCCGATTCACCCTGAAATTTCAAGGTAGAAAAATTTCACTTCAAGGTGTGACTCGAGAAAAATTTTCTGATTTTCGAACGACATTGCTAAAATCACTCCAGTGCAACCCGACAGCTTCCGAACGACTAAAGTTCATTGGGATCACTCTAGAGTGCACCCGAGTGGTGTTTCCGAACACAGCTTAAGAGACCTGTTACGAGGTGAGAAGGAATAAAAGTGGTCGTATTAATGTGTATAAATTCCCTATATTATAGAAAAGTAAAGAAAGGTATTATCAGCTTGTGTTACCACGTGAACATGTTAAAACTTTTTGCCTACTCCTTTAATATCATTCACGCAGTAAAAAGACAGTTACGTGCGCGAACTGAAACATTACAATATGTATATTTACTAAACTACTTATCATAGATATTATCGTATCTCTTGATAATAAATGATGTTTTCTATCAAAAACAATCTTAATAAAAATTAAGAAATTAATTTTAAACGGTTTTCTATCATTAATTTAATATTTTTAAAGAGTAGAGGGGCTTGAGGCGAGTTTGAAATAAGTTTCAGAAAAATGTGCATCATTTTAAATGTATTAATAAATTCTTAGTAATAGCTACTTTTTTTCTTAAAGCACAATTATTAGTTTATCCAATACATAAGCAAATCATTTAGAGTATTTACTAATTTTAGCAAAAAATATATTTTCTCAAAACTAGTCAAATGTTTCAATTGGCCCGACACTTGGAGCAAGTTATAACAGATAATCTGCAAGCATGACAAAGAAAACGACAATACATATAGATATCTTTTCTATCTTTCTTTTAATAATTGATGAAAAAAAGGTTCATATAATTATTATAAAATATTATTGAAAAAATGAAACGAAAATTAATCAATTGATCATAAAATTGATTGAACTACTATTAATATAGACAAATATAAATTTTGCTTCACCCACACACTCTTCATATGTCTACACTGAGAAAATTACTCATTGCACCCATTCTTTCTCATTAAATTTACTGTAAGCATCTCTGCAAACTAAGGCTGTCACAAGTTATCCCAGCTTACAATTTTGAACATTTTTGCTTATGCAGAAAAATATAATGCGATTAAATAAAAAATCAAAACAGCAATTTAAATCTTTAAACATAGCCAAAATAGGTGGATATTCATTTTTTATATTGGTATTAAATAATTTACTTTAAATATAAATATTTACGATATATACTTTTTTCCATTTAGTGGCTAAAACGAAACATTTGACTGTATTTCTTATTTTTCCTTTTCGATCAGGCATTCATTACGTTTATGTAATGGGACTCTTCATTTTAGGAATGTTTAGTGAAAACTTTGATCAAAAATTTCAAAAACCATTGCGCAATGAGCGTTTTACAACTTATCCCTATTACAACTAGCCCCTGGCTCTCCTACTTGACAATTTTATATGATTTAAAGACTTCTATAGTTACCATTATGGATAATCCAAAATTAATGTCCACAGTTCGTCTAAATGCCATGTTATATAAAAGAGGAAAAAGTAGGCGACTCGAGGGATACTTTAGGATTTTCTTCCACGCCTAGTTTTCAAGGATATTTCTTTTGATTTATTTAAACTAGATTTGGAGGGTGCCTCGGTCGAAATGAGAAAAGACTGTTTATAACAACCACCTTAATGTATCCTATATGAGCAGTATAGACGGCAAGTTTGTTACTGACCATATTTATGTCCACCCCGGCCCTCTCTAAAGGTTAAAGTCGAAAGTACTATACAATAGTTATTCAAAGATATCTGTATAATTAAATCAATAATATTCTAATTCTGAAGAAAATTATCATTGGTGTAATGGATGCCATTCTAATAGTGGAAGGAACACTTTCAAACCCAAAATGACTCATCATGCTACTGTCAAAAATTCCAAAATTGCATATATACATATATATATGAAAATTTCTTATAGTAAAATAAAATGAAAATTATCTGCTTAACTATTTTTACATTCCATTTTTACAATTAATTATAAAAATAGATACAGTTAAGCTTTTATATTATAAAATAATTTCAACCACATGTTAATAGCACAAATGATTAAAGAGAATGATATAATAAATATTTGCTATATAAAGACATAATTTTCGATATATTTCAAACTTTTTCTATACTAATCAATATTATCAACAGATATTTGCCGGAAGGATACTACTGTAAAAGAAATGAGAAAACGGGAGAAATTATGCAGAAAATTTTCTTCTCTCAAAAACTGTACCTATAAAAGTGTCATACAGGAATGATAAAATATTTTATCTCAACTTTATAAGTATGGATATTATAATGAGTTAATGTTATGAACGTTTCTCTTTATTTACGACTCGTGCACTAAAACTAAAAACCCAATACACCTTTACTAAAAAACTTGTGAGAATATTGAGCAACTAGAGCTCTCGGGCTTAAACGATTTCAAGTTTGAGCGTCATGTTGGTTTCTTAAAAAGATTGTATTTTCATTAAATTTACCTGCTGCGGCAACTTTGGTGTTGGAGTCCCGATACGTTCCATTGATAATGGCCAGCTCCATGAGTTGCCTCTTCTTCAGCTCATCCTCGCCATCAGCCTGCTAACAATCGATATCACCCCCCGTCAGAATCTACCACTAATTACAATAGCATTGCATCATCTTACATTTCGAATAATGCCTGAATAAAGGAAATATGAAAATTGTTATTTCTGCTAAAATTAATGATACGATAGTGAAGCTTTCAGAGAGACAAGGTTGTTTTCATGTAAACATTCCAATTTTTTGCTCTTATATCGAGTTTTGGCACTGTTGCATATACCTGTGCGAAGATTCCAGCAAAAATCTTAGAAGATCGTGATGGGAAAAGCAGACATGCATTGAATACTATTGCAAATCGGATGAATAATAAAATGAATATATACTTGTGCTACAGCAAATACTTTCCAGATGCACATAGTGAATGACAGCATGGTTCCGACCATTCACTAACTTATGGAATATAGAGAAATAGCAATAACTTAAATAAGCACAACGTAGAAACTACTAAACATTCTAATTGAATCTTGAAAATTAAATAATTTATTTATCGATAGTAAGAAATGAAAGCTGCAAATCCTCTATTTTAAAATTATAGGCTTCGTATCAATCGAAGGCACCAATTTCTTAATTTGGACCAATAGCACCTTTGAATTATTTGTCAATTCTAGGAAATACTCATGATTTAATAATATTTTTTCCTTTTGGAGGTCACTTTTGTATGCGACACCATGTGCCACATTTGATAGCAAAACCTTTCTTTCTTTGCTTGTTCTAATGTTTATTTTACAAAGAGACCATGCAAATATAATGGCGTTAAAGTGATTTATTTATCTCGAGAACCTGAAGATTCTGGCAATAAAATTCTTCCTATTGGACGTAATGTATCATAGTGCACTTCAGGAAACTACAAGTGTTCCAACGTGTAAGCAACACGTTAAAAAAAAATTTACACACACAAATAATAAAATAAAAATATATTATGCTTCGATTAATCTCTTGGATACATATATTTACTTGACAAAGCTCTTCCTTTGGCGAGATTTAATTTGCCGATGCAGAGAATAATATACGAAGGCAGTAAATTTTGTGTTAACTTAGGGTTCATTCCGAGTTACGCATAAGTGCGAATATAAAACGCTTCAATTCTATAATAAACGTATAGGCCAAGCAATAGAGCATTTTTAAATGAATTTTTGTTTCGTTTTCCTTTAATATCTTGAAAACGGTTCATGCAATGTTAACGACGTAAATGGACGAATTGTAGAGAATGGAAAGGCGAAGAGAATGAGCTTTGAAAATCTCCAATCGGATAATAAGGAGCCGAGAAAATTGGGGTACCTTTTTTGAAAAATCACAACTCTGCCATTTTTTGACATTAAGAGCTGAAACTTTGAGGGATGATAGACATTTACGTCTAGTTTATGTGTGCTAAATTTATACAATGACGGTTAATTAGTTTTTGTGTAATTTAGGCCTGCGAATTTTTAATGTGCTTTTTTGCGAAGGCTCTCCTATCGATTTGGATTATCCTATTTATATAGTAAAAAAGATTTGGAAATTGCAAGTTAAGCGCAACAAAATGTATATCTCGGTTTTGTGAAAATATTATGTTAAATAGGCGAGAATCATGTGCAAACGTTGTCGAAAATGGCCGAGTGCTCGGAAGCAGTCGATTGGTTGGGGAAGGGATATATATATAGTAATAGAAGCGCTAGGCGCGCGGAGTCACGATCTTCATATTTATGTATTTCATCAGCTATTCGAGCTAATTAAGGTCTGTTTTTTTTTCTGGGGTAATTTGATCTAAGGAATCGGATTCTGGACTCAGAGTGGGTCTATAACATTAATAATTAAGTTGTTAAGACATGGTTTTAAAAGAATGAAATATATATTCGCATTAAAAAGATTAAAAGCAGCCGTTGATTGGTTATCTTGGTTTCCCCTTCCTCTAAAATATTATTGGATGGATACAGCTGTACTGATCGACTAAAGAAAAAGGGACTAAGGCCTAACGATTGTTTGTCTACTTCTGAATTCTGACCTGCTCAGTTTCCTTTTGGAAGCCTTAGACGTTGCAAGTATTTTAGCTGAGCGTGCAATATTTCATTATTTTGAAGCGATATATATATATATATATATATATTTAAATTAAAAATGAATAATTTCTGAAGAAACGTTTGATCTCTGTCAGGATAAAATAATATACAATCAGTGCGATGGATTGTAATGAAGGGAGTAATATAGCAGAAACATCAACATTTTCTACTGTTCGGTAAATAGATTTTAAATTATTGTGATTTTAGTGGCAATATAAGTGATTTAAAGGCATAGTGATTTCAGTTAGTCGTTAATAAAAATTAATGTATGATAGCATTTGTTAGTCGAATTCATCATATTTCGCATACCGTTTGCCAACTGCGATAAGCGATCACTCCCATGTTTCATTCGCGCCAAATTAATTCAAGAAAATAACTTTAAATTAAGTCGCTATATCTTTCTAAGGATTACATACGCGTAGGTTTATTTGAATCTTGTGCACCGACAATGCTTTCTTTTAAAGGCACGATGAAAATGCACCGAGCGACGAGGATGAGATGGTGTGGGAGGATATTGGCGATATCTGTTTTCTATGTAATCAAACTGTGGAAGCCTCCGAGTCAAGAGTCGTTAAAGAACGTGGAATGCAGAATTTGATACAAGTTAGTATCAAGCGTAAAGATATGAAACATCATCAGCTACAGAAACTAAAAGAGGTGACTATACACAAGGCTTGCTAAGCTATATGTATGTAAGATAATGCAATATAAAGTTAGCACTTGAATCTTCGACGGAAGCAGCGGTATAAACAATCAAAAACGGCGGCAAGAGGGACGTGCGTTTGATTTTGCTACTCAGTATTTTTTATGTTCAAGTAATTTACATGGTTCAAAAGAAATATGCAGGAATATAATTAAGCAAAATACAATAAATAACATAATAGCGCAATTGCAATTTTTCCCGAAAACAGAAACTAACAAATTTATATCGTCACGTTTAATTGAATTAAAAAATAAGGATAACAATAATTATGTTGATCATAGCGTACGTTATCACGAAAGTTGCTCAAGTCGTTTTTACTTATATAGCCCGACGAACGTTAAGGGTAGACAGCTATTTCTGAGAGCATGACGTTATAATGTGTACTATCGTTTATTATAAATTTTATATTAGAGAACAGCAATGAGCGCCAATTTTCGCTGAAAGACATTGTAACACAGTACACAAATATACACGGTGAAACAGATTTTCCTAGACTAGATAGAATTGAACAGTCTTTAAAACAACACTTTCAAGATGAAATAGTTCATGTATTCCGCTACAAATGATCAATATATTTTTGTTTCGAGCACACATTAGGGAAGTGCTTAAAAGATACCTGGTACACAGATAGAGAAAATAATGAGGCGCGGAAGAAAGAAGAAGAATAGTTGAAATGGCCGCTCATATAATACTGCAAGACATTCGATCAATGCCCTTTGAAAATAACAATTATAACTCACCATCTGAGTTTTTAAATAATATAACCGATAATGTTCCAGAAACGCTACAGTTGTTCCTTGAGATATTGATTAAAACACATAAACATACTCCGAAGAATAAATGTTGGAAAAAATGTAACAATAAAATTTAAACTGCAGGTCATATATTAATATCCTCCGTAAGACCACGACAATTTTCATCTGCAATTATTTTAGGACTTTCATGCATTATGCATACTAAATGTGCTGCTCGAGGACTTATAGATTGTTTATATATAATATAGGTCTCTGTGCCTCATATTCGGAGACAATCCGGTTTGAAAGTTCTATCGTTAACGATCCACAAAATTTTGATATATTTTCTGATACGTATTTACAATTTGTATTTGACAACGCTGACCATAATACTGCAACAATAGATGGCGAAAATACATTTCATTATATGGGAGGTATAATGTGTATGACACCATCATCTTCTGAAACTTTTCATAGCGACGCTCCTCGCTTAAAGGGAGCATTACCGACCATAAGTAGCACCGAAATGTCTGGTTTTCTTCCACTAACTGAATTTAGAATCAACAAGCCTTTTAAATTAGATAATGTCATTGTACATGATTGGAAAAACATAGATCATACTGATTCATCGATTCGGATAGAATCGACAGATTTATTGTATTTTTACGGGGGAAGTCTTCCGCGCCAGAAGAAACCCTTAATTGGCATGGATTTATGAATCAAATTCATATAAATATAATGATTATTATTCTACTACGAGGGTCATCGCCTTGCCGTTTATAAAAGCACCGCCAAGTAATCATAAAACTATTCTAACTTCTTTAATTTATGATAGAGAAAAGGCAAATAAATATATAATCAAAAACATTGTTTCGTCACGTTCGATTTACCACTGTATATGAAGGCAAGCGAAATCATAGCTTCTATTGATTCAGATAATGATCCACACAATTTATCAACGGTTATTCCTCGATTAGGCGGTTTTCACCTAGCAAATGTCGTTTCTGGGTGCTACTGGCTATACATATAATGAGAGGCAGCGGTCTGAAAGAGGCATTTTCTACAATTTATGCAGATTTAGCAGCAGACAAAGCATTAACGGGTCATGCTTGTTCTGGATCTGTCAGAGGCCATCTTTTAATGCAAGCTGCCCTTGCAACCATAATTTTCAAGAAAACAAACCTCGAAGACAATGAAGAAACTTTTTTAAACGAAAGCCTTCAAAAAGTAGGAGGAGCAACAATGGAAAATTATATGTTGGATCCTATAATTACGAGATTTTAAACTTATCTCTTTCAAAGATACATTGATGCGAAAAGGACAGGGAATTTTGAATTACATGTACAAGCAGTTTGATTAATGCCACCATTTTTCTTCGCATCAGGCCATTATTTAAATGCTAAGCTTGCCTTTTATATATACAAAAAATGTCCAATTTAAAAGATATCATGGACATAGTCGAATATGATAAATTTTGGAAACAAGGTTTCCATACTATAAGGCCTTAAAATGGATTTTGGTGTGGTGTATGGTCCGATATATATGACTATTGAACAAGTTTTAATGCGGGCGATGAAATGTAGCGGGGATTTGACACATGGTCGGGGATTAACTAATGATGTAGTCGCAAAAAGGATTTTATCAAGATTAGCTAGATTAGATGTGGGTAACGCTATCGAACTTTTTTACAATACGAAGTTTTCTACGTCGGAACAACAAGTTGATAATTACGCATCAGGAATGCGAAGAGATGCAGATGATTTAGCGAAAATTCAGCATTTCTTTGATACATATGACCCATTTCCCGAAACGGATAAAATCATGGGTATTTTTTCTGGTATCGTTGGCGACTTAGCTTTTGTTAATTGCCACAGAGCGTACGAAGTAGGAAACAGTTTGATGAATGAAACATCGAATAAAAAGTTCACTGATGTTAAATTTAAGAGAAATAGTAAAATTGTGCACTTAGAGGCTTCAAATTCATTAGTAAGAATCGCAGCAAATGAAAATGTATACATGTCGCCTTTACTTTTATTTAAAAAAATTTCATCACACATAGAAAATCAGGACAATCTTGGAGAATATTGTAGTTCTTATGAGCTGTCACCGATGCCATTATCATTGTTTGTTGAAAATGGTATGTGGAAAACAGTAATATTAGATTTTTATTCGAATTTTACTTGTTT
Organism: Prorops nasuta; assembly: GCF_024137725.1. Lineage (NCBI taxonomy): Eukaryota > Metazoa > Arthropoda > Insecta > Hymenoptera > Bethylidae > Prorops > Prorops nasuta. Next base: position 17,625 of record NW_027117209.1, on the reverse strand, counting down.
ATATGAGATTAAAGCTTCACCAATCATTAAGCATTTTGTGGATGGAGAATTCTTTTTGCATAAAATTGTATGGCAAAGCAACATAAAAATAGACGAGAACATTGTAAATATTTATATTTCGTATGCGGTCCCGAGTCGAAAAATAAGCTCCATTTTAAACCTTTAGAACCTCTATTTCTTTGATATTTCAATTTACCGACAAAATTGAACACTTATTTAGACCTACAAGATCTCAGAGTAGTCCTAGGAGGATGAAAATAATATTTAAATGAAACTTTTAACTCTAAATAGGATCTTCAAATCCTCCCTATGAACTCTTTTGAACCTCTGAGTACTCCTAGTCTTTGATTTAGTCCTGTAAAACCTAAAAGTAGTAGCAAGAGGTTTAATTTAGTGTAGAAAATTCGTCAGCACTTGTTAGAATCTCAAAGTCCTACCAATATTCTTTTTACGGATTTGTTGCGATATGATTTAGATACAAGACATATTAAAATTATTTCTTGATCTAATAAATTACAGTGTAACGAAATTAATAGAAAACAAATTTTTAACGGTTAACTCTGTTTTATACCCGTTTATGTTTATATATATATATATTAGAAGAAAAATAATAAATAAACAATTGTAATTATTATTCTGACTCATTTTTATTAATTGGCGAAGCTATATTATCAATTTTTATTGCTATATACGCAAACAGTAAGAATTTGTGTTATTGGAATCGCTTCATAGTCTTTGGATCTCTTGAAACGAAATATAACATATTCTGCAAAATTTTATATTATTTAATATTTTCCATTTATGATAAATGGATGTTAGGACTTCTGTATTATGATTAGCCTGATCAGTTCCAGATGATAATATGGCATATTGTTATAAATTTCTTCGAGAAAGCTTGATTATAAATTAAAATTAATCTCAATTAATTTTAATTTGTAACATAATAATTCTTAAAGAAAAATAATTGAGGGAAACAATATTGATGTTAAATACAAGATCAAAAGATGACTCTTGTATATTCTAGAATAGCTGAATGGACTAAGTCGCAGGCTGCAGATGTACATGAGGTTCAACAATCCAGGTTCGAGTCCTGGTCGGGAAAAGATTTTTCTAAAAATATTATTTGTGATTATTAATTAATGAACAGGTAGAAACTAATTAGAACAAGAAATAAATAAGTATAAATTGATATGTAATAGTGGTAGTTTGAGAAAAGTATTTTTTGTTTAATTTTCTAATCCGTTTTGCCGGATCCGGCCGGATATCGTCCCTGATCAGGCCCAAACCTGTTTGCCTGATCAGTCTATCGTCAGCATAAGCGTTACATTTTTCTTCCGTGTCGGACGGGGCTTACTTATACGGGCCGTATCAGAGTTACGGCATGCCGGACGCGGACCTTATCCGAAACGTAAAGAAATTTCTGATCGGGAGTGCTTATAAACTCCGTTTTAAGCCTACACCTTTCTTTTTTGGACATAAGTAACAAGTTGAGGACCAAAACGGAGTTAAAATTGTATATAGGAATTAATGATAATTTATACCCAATTTAAGCCTTCATATCCTACATTGCTAGAACTAAAAGGCTAAAACTGGAGCTTATTTTTTGACTCGGGGTAAAACACTACACTCCAAATAGTTTTATTATTTTCGATGGTTACACAGAAGAGGATTCTCTTTCAACAAAATCTTTAGAGCGGTCTCGACGACAATTAAAAAGTATTGGGCGTGAAATTTTTTTCGATGAAAACACGATTATAAATGCAGATCAAAAGCAGTTTGTCTGCAGTAATGAGAATAATAAGAAAAGACTTATTGAAATGATAAGTGATTCGTTAAATATTGCTGGATATCTTACAAAAATAGCACAGAAGAAGATGCCGATCGAACTGTAGTTTTAACTGCTATCGAGCATGCACATGAAAATTACGAAACAAGTGTAATTATTGTAGGTGAAGATATCGATTTACTTGTTCTGTTTTCACAACTGGCAGAAAATGTTAATAATATTTATTTCCGTAAAGATAGTAAGGGATTAAACAAATATGAATTTTACAGTGCCAATAGTTTCAAATATCCTAATTTAAAAAACATAGTAGCATTTTTACATGCATTTTGCGGCTTTGATACAACGTCTTGTTTTTACAGACAGGGAAAATATAAATTAATAGATTCCTTTTCTGAAAATACCTTAATAGAATTAGCTTCAATTTTCTACGATAGAAATACCAACAAGAACAAGATCGCCAGTAATGCATTTGAATTGATACGAGGGATATACGCCAATAAAGCTGAAAACACGTTAATACAAAAATCTAAATCCTTCTCTCTTAACGATTTGCGATATTTACAATTTAGCAAAGCTAAAGTAAAAACCGAATTTGCACTTGAAACCTTGCTGCCAACTGAAGGAGCAGCGAAACAACTCGCATTTCGAGTTTTCTATCAGCTTCAACTTTGGCTAGGAAACATGAATTTGAAAGCAACTGATTGGGGATGGCAAATTGAAAATAAACTTCTAATTCCTATAACCAGTACTGATTCACCTATTCCCCAAAAATTGCTTGACAAATGTGGTGTTCGTGCAGCGAAAAAGGGTGTATCGATGCTTCATATACCTGCAAAAAGCATGGTTCAAGCTGCACGAATCTTTCTGCACATTATCACGAAGATATATGTTTTAACTTAGATTTTCGATTGACCCCGATATTGAAAATTTCTTAGAAAACGATTTCAGCAATGACTTAGAAAATATTATAGATATAGAAAATTCTGATTTTAATAGTGATGAAGGAATGAATGCAAAATGTGAAAAAAGAAAAAAAATGTATTAGAAAAATAATGCAAAAAGAATATATGCTCTTGGACTAAGGTATTATAAGCAAATAATAAGTATAAACTACATTTATTACAAAATATACGCATTTTCTGAAGAAGAAAACCATGTCTTAACAACTTAATTATTAATGTTAGACCCCCCGCCCCCCAAATCTGAGTCCAGAATCCGATTCCTTAGATCAAATTACCCCAGAAAAAAAAACAGACCTTAATTAGCTCGAATAGCTGATGAAATACATAAATATGAAGATCGTGACTCCGCGCGCCTAGCGCTTCTATTACTATATATACGCCCTTCTCCAACCAATCGACTGCTTCCGAGCACTCGGCCATTTTCGACAATGTTTGCACATGTTTCTCGCCTATTTAACATAATATTTTCACAAAACCGAGATATACATTTTGTTGCGCTTAACTTGCAATTTCCAAATCTTTTTTTCTATATAAATAGGAAAATCCAAATCGATAGGAGAGCCTTCGCAAAAAAGCACATTAAAAATTCGCAGGCGTAAATTACACAAAAACTAATTAACCGTCATTGTATAAATTTAGCACACATAAACTGGACGTAAATGTCTATCATCCCTCAAAGTTTCAGCTCTTAATATATCAAAAAATGGTAATAGAGTTGTGATTTTCCAAAAAAGGTATCCCCATTTTCTCGGCTCCTTATTATCCGATTGGAGATTTTCAAAGCTCATTTTCTTCGTTTTTCCATTCTCTACAATTCGTCCATTGACTTCATTAATATTGCATGAACCGTTTTCAAGATATTAACGAAAAACGAAACAAAAACAATTTTTTCAAGAAAAATGTTAATAAAAAACGAATGAAAAAAGGTTGAGACTTGCAAACATAAAACTTAACATCTAGGGATAGTCCCACGAGTGACTGTGCGACTCGCTTCCAAATAGGATTTTTGTCCCGAAACGAGTAAAATTTAGCTCTATTGCTTGGCTAGTAATAAAAACTGTACATTCGGTGTGCTTCATGCTCACGATAAATAATGTAGCCTTGATCAAAGCACGCATATGACGAGTCTCAAGTTCGAAATTGGATTTGGGCTGTACGAAAAATTTAACCGAATCGCGATAAGCGACGAACGAGTTCAATAATACTTTCCGTATGCTCTTGATATAATGAAATTACGTGTGGATAGATTTTTAATCAATTTTACCAATATTAGCCAAATAAAAAAATAATTAGACTTTTGCTATGATTATTTTTATAATTGTAAATAACTTCAATGAATACTTTTAACATAATTAATATTTAATGGTTAACATAGTAATTTATTCAAATTTTTGACCTACATATACTTTTATTTAACTCGACAAACGTAGACAATATTAAAACATTGCAAAAGAGCTTTCTTTTAAGAATCCGTTCTATTATCCACAGTTTTCGCGTTAGCAATAATTAAGCTACCACGGTTTATACACTCGAGTTCAGCTATCCTTTAAGGGTGCGTTTACACTTGCAACCGAACAGCGAACCCAACATCGTCGAGAACCTCGCCTATATATGCTTTTGTTTCCATGTGACTAGTACATACTACCACAATGAAACAGTAACAAGTAGGTTGAGGTTCGCGACGATGTTCGGTTCGCTGTTCGGTTGCAAGTGTAGACGCACCCTTAAGCTATATCAGGAGTGCGTATTTTTTTGAAAATATGGAATATAAGAATTCCATTGTAATTCATGTGTGAAACTTTATTGGTGCCGCAGATGGAAAATCTGCAAAAACGAAGAATGAAAAGGAGTGATGACTTTATTGAGATTAGTAGGAAAGAGTAGGCGGACAAGCTCAAAAATAAACAAAAAAACAGCCAAGTTGGAACTATCTCACCACGGGTACGAGAAGCTTCTTGACTTCCTCGACGGCTCGTGCGAGCTTCATCGTGGCGCGATTCTCAGTGTCTTCAACCGTCAACAGTACGTGCAGCTCATCCGTCAGATGCTCCCAATTTGGTTTGCCTCGGTTTTGTTCCTCCTTATATATAAAATCAAACTTTAATTAATAATTTTGTCCAACGCTCTTGTAAAAAGATCATATATTGAATAACTTATCCTATACTTATATTCGATCAAAATTACAGCAATTCTTTTCTCAACTAAATCAAATGTTTGAGAATAAGCTTGCTTAATATAAGAAAAAACCGAATATAATATGTTTTTAATACTGACCCATTTTTTCTATTTTGATTCCCACAATTTTAATCATATACATTTGTCCTAAAAATGATTTTCTTAAAGTACAGTCCTCATAGGATGATTTTTGAGATCGCACAGCGAAAATTTCATTTTCTCATCTGATTAACTCGTAGGGTTTTTTAATACAATAATTTAGATATATTCAAATTTTTTCTAAAAAGTATATATTTTTGCAACTTACCATATAAAGTTCATTTATACATTCCTTAAGACTATCTCATTATTTATTTAATTATTCAATTTACTTTGGGCAAACTTAGCACGATGGCGTAAATTTATCGTGTATATATTACGCGAATATCTATGCATAAAATATAAGTATTAAAATAAATAGACCATTAGTAACATAAATTCTTTTATTACCACATTTCGTTCTACCAAATAAAGTTTTTTTTTAATTAATTTTAATAGTTTTCGGTCGTTTTGCATTTTCGATTATGTGGAGATGTGTGACCACAAAAAGAGAAGTAGACAATTTTTTTTTTTTTGATAGAAGAAAATACCGTAAAAAAAAGGTGTATATTACAAATAGTCTATTTATTTGTTAGGCTTTTTATACTTACTTTAATTCCTATTTTAGGTACTGAAATTCATGCATAAAATGCTATAAGTACACCATATTGTGTTGCATTTGTTAAAGTTAATTAAATCATTTATCCCCACAAAAGAAACGTACGTGTAAGAAAGAGATGGCAAGTAATTAAAATAATCCTTAACAAAACAAAAAAGATTGAAATGGAAACAGATAAATTTCACAAATAATTGAATTTATCAGTATACCAAATATTTCAAAAATGGAAAAGAAAATAAAGTACTATTACATTTTCGTCAATAAAGATATATTTCAAATTTCATTTAAAAGAGAAAGAAATCAGTCCGAAAAGTCACTTGCCTGGCATGTGCTTTATAAGACAGAATAAAATATCGAAGCATTAATTTATAAGAAATAATATTTTTATGACTTGGTAATGATATTATATAATATACGTATACTATAAGTAAGACAAACACTCGGCAAGTAACTTTTCGAATTGATTTCTTATTCTTTTAAATGAAATTTGAAATATATCTTTCTTGACAAAAATGTAATTGCACTTTAGTTATTTTTCTATTTCTAAATATTTGATATTCTGACCAAGTCAATTATTTGTCAAATTTATCTATTTATATTTCAATCCTTTTATTGTTAAGGATTATCTTACTTATTTGCCATCTTTTTCTTATATGTAAGTGTTTTTTGTGGGAATCTCAATACTTTTTTTAATGATTCAAATATTTTAACAACTTCTCTTTTACTATAGAATACTACTGACCTACACATATATAGGGCGTTTTATATACATACAAAAGTTTGGCTTAATTTTTTGTAGGTTTTTATTGTTGGCAATGACAGACCAAGCCGAAAAGTGTTCGAAAGTTTGAAGCTGATGAACGAAAGAAACAGAAGATTAAATTAAACGAAATGTGATGACTAGACACTAGCGAATTATTTTTGCGTTGATATAAATGGTACGTTGAATATATTTTTAACGGCCACTTTTTTTACCTATTAGTAAAAAATCTATCTACTTGATACAAATTACCAATTGTAGTAAATTCTATTCAATTTCAAGCTTTACCGAACGGATAAATTTACCAAAACGTTTTTCAATAAGGGCCAGATTTTTCATCCATTGGTAAACATCTTGGTAAATTTATCAGTTTGGTAAAGCTTGAAATTAAATAGAAATTTACAACGGTTTGTAATTTTGAAGAAATAGATAAATTTTACCAATAGGTAGAAAAACTGGCCGTTAAAAATATATACTGCACACCATTTAAACTAACGCAAAAACAACTCACTAGTATCTAATCATCACATTTCCTTTAATTTAATCCACTGTTTCTTTCGTTCATCAGCTCCAAACTTTCGAACTCTTTTCGGCTTTGGTCTATCATTGCCAAGAGTAAAAAAAAATTAAGCTAGACTTTTGTATGTTTCGAATACGCCCATAGAATACTACAAACACGTACAGGGTCATTCTCTAACGGCGGCATATGTATAGGAGATTCGTGTTAGTTGACTATAGCGCTCCGAATGATAGGATCTGGGACCGCTGATTGGTCAATATCATGTAGTGCCAACATGAAATGGTCTTGTTGAATACGAAAAATGAGACCCATTCGCCATTTTGGTGTGGGGAAATGTTTACATGCTAATTGTAGCAGAAGGTTTGTGAAATATCAAAATGTCAAATAGTGATGTTACTAAAGTAAAAATTGAAAATAGTGAATGAAAAGTAAGAATATTATAACTTTCCATTCAATATCTTCCATTCTTACTTTAGTAACCTGACCATTTGACATTTTTCCATTTCGCACCTCTTTCTGCTACAAGTAACATGTAAACACTTCTTCACACCAAAATGGCGGATGGGTCTCATTTTTCGTATTCAACTAGACCATTTCATGTTGGCACTACATGATATTGACCAATCAGCGCTCCCAGATCCTATCATTCGGAGCGCTATAGTCAACTAACAAGATGATATTGACCAATCAGCGCTCTCAGATACCATCATCTCGAGCGCTATAGTCAACTAACACGAATCTCCTATATACCGCCGTTAGAGAAAGACCCATGTATGCGGAATATAGTATGGTGTATTTTTTTTGCTTTTAGAAACCACGTTAAAAAGCCCCTCACTACCTATAAAGCAAGACGGAGAAGCGCGAGTAAGGATACAGCTTTTATTAAGAAAATTTTAAAATTTATTAATCAAAGTTTTTTTAATCTAAAACTCGCACTTTCCATTTTAAGTTACTGTTGGTGAGATATCCCAAAATGCGCTTCCTGAATCCATCGATGAATGTCATACATATAAACCGTCATTGTATGTACATACATATGTACATGAACGTAGCCTGACATAGCCTAAGAAGGAAAGAAGCGAACGGTTATCTAGGGGTTTGTCTGTAGCTGTCAAATGGCTCAGATAACCTACTTCATTTTATATAACATAAAAAGAAAAATAATTTTAAAGAACAAAGAAGAAAAAAATATCAGATGAGTAGTAGTTAATAATAAAACGTTAAATTTATCGTATATTTTTAAGGAAATATACTTTGCGGTTATTTTATTTTTATTACAGATTAATTCCTGTTTCTGATGAGTTTTATTTACATAAGAAAAATACTTATGTACCAATGAAAAGAAAGCATTAATTTATGAAACATTTGTTTTTGGTTCAATCATTTCAGTATCGTTAACGTAATACTATAATAATTAATGTATAAGCGATTGCTGTATACACAAGAAGTTTTATTATAAATTAACATTTATATATGGTAATGTTTTAATTCTTATTATAAATTAAAGCTACTTTATTTGAAATATTATTTTTCTTTCTTTTTTCAAACTCTATATGTACGTAATAATGAAATATTTTAATAGTATCCATATACTCATTAAACAACTGATAAAATTACAAATATTTTTAATCCACAGGGCATAGCTATTTGCAGTAATGATTTCAATTAATAAGTGTGAGAAAGAGTAAACAGGTTATCTGCATGTCTGATTGAGATCCGCCAAATCTTGTGTTATTTTTATATGCCTCCTTTGCAACTATCTTCTTCCAGTCTTTAACATATAATAATAATTCTTCAGACATTTTCAAATACATTCAGATCTGATGATTCTGCTGACCTGTAATTGTGTTAATGTTAGGTTGATTGGTAAATCATTGTCTTGTTAAATTTAAAGAATGGACAATTCAATAATGGCATTTAGTTTAATATATTTGGTATCTCTCTCTTTAGTGAGACATCTTTTCATTACATTTGGGAGGACAATGTTCTTCTAAAGGTTTGTGCATACTGCTGATTTCATCTTGTTTCAGCTTCTAAGATTTTCGCAACTAAATATTTGGCTATCCATCTTGAATATACAATACTTTTTCATTACTTCTATTATTGTGTTATCAGAAATAATAGAAAGATCTCAATTCTTTGAAAATGATATAATATATATTTGGCGATTGAATAAATTAAGATATAGGGGCAGATATGTTTTACAAGCAAATAGGAGTAACAAAATGAGAATTACATATTGTGGATGGTTATCCAAATGTGTAGATGAGAAACATTATTTAAATCTGCAAACAAGATGAGCTCAACAGTATACAGAAATCTATTGAGAACAAAATTCTTTCAAATGTAAGGAGAAAATATCCTGTGGGAGAACTACCAAACATTATATACTTAAGTACTATAATTCAAGTGTTTACTTTTCAAATGGAATGAATTAATGCTTTATCGATCATCATAATATTTATAGAATTAATTAGTCAGTAAAATAACTGAATCTCCATTCGTTTGAAAATATATAGAGAATCATTATTATATGTTGAAAACTAGAAGAAACAATAAGAATAAGGCAAACAAATGTCACATAAGAGAACTGGAAGGATGGACGGATCAATCAAACATTTGCAGAAATCCTTTGTAATGTTTCTCACACTGATTAATAGAAATCATTACAGCAACAGCTAAGCCCTATGGATTAAAAATAGTTATAATTTTATCAGTAGTTTTATGAGTATATGGTTACTATGAAAATGTGTAATTACTATGTACGTATAGAGTTTGAAGAAAGAAGAGAGAAAAATAATATTTCAATTAAACTAGCTTTAATTTATAATAAGAATTAAAACATTACCATACATAAATATTAATTTATAATAAAACTTCTTGTGTATACAGCAATCGCATATACATTAATTATTATAATGTTACCTTAACAGTAATGAAATGATTCTCAGCCAAACAGAAATATTTTATAAATTAGTGCTTTCTTATTCATTGGTACATAAGTATTTCTCTTCTGTAAACAAAACTCATCAGAAACAGAAATTAATCTGTAATAAAAATAAAATAACCACAAAATATATATTTCCCTAAAGATTTAAGATAAATTTAACGTTTTTTTAATAATTGATACCCAACTGATCTATTTTTTTCCTTGTTATTTATAAAAATCCTTCCTTTCTTCTCCGGAATTTGTTCTTTACAATTATTCTTCATTATATGTTAGAAAAAGCAGGTTAGCTGAACTATATATGTATTTGACAACTGCGGACAAGCAAGCTATCTACTCACTACTGTTCGACGCGCCACCTAGTGGACGTTGCGATGTCGAATAAAACAGAAGGTACAGTAGATGGGCCTCATTAATGGGCCTGTATGCCTGTAACGCAAAAGAGTGAAATGTCCGACGGAGGCACTAAATTCTCGGTCGGGAAAAACACTGTTCAAAATGATGTGTCAAAATGCATATTCTTGATATCTCAGCATTACATGAATCGATTTGAACGTTTGTAATCTTATTGGAAAGCCTAAGCTCGATTTATATTATGAAAGTTTCATTAGATTTTTAATTAAAAATTAATCAATTTCATGATATATCTATCTTAAAAAAAATTAACTATATTAATTTGGGCAAATCTCTGCGTAAAAGAGGGTAGTGTCTCGTTTTCCAATTATTACCGTCGAGACTCTACCGTGTCTCTTGATTAATTAGTGAAATAGTTTAAAGGAATGTATAATTGAACTTTCTATACTGAGCTGCAATTATATACATTATATATAGAACAATTTTTAGTATATCTAAGCCAATGTAAAGAAAAATGCTACGTGTTAAGCAAATGGGGAAACAAAATAGTCGTTGTACCCTATTTAAAAATCACGTTACAATCGCAACCGTCATTGAGGGTAAAATTGATCTTCGTGTTTGAGATTCATCACATTAAGTACAGTGAATTGTTTAAACATTTAAATGAAATTGTTTAGCATAACATATTTTCATGTAATGTAACACCTCAAACATTTATCAATTGTAAAAATATATATAGCAATATAATAATAATAAATATTTCTGTAAAATAATAAATCTCACACGGAAATAATAAATTCTACTCTGAATGACGGTATCTCTTGGCGCAATCTTTTTTAGGATAAAAGTACGTGATTTATATAGGGGGCGAGAGAGAAGCAAATAACAAAAACGGGACGGTCTAGTAAACAATACACTACACATATTTGCATAATTATTGATAATTTCAAACTTATTACCAAGCCGTGCTTTCTCACTAATAACATTAATTTTTTAATGCCAATCGTAAGTCCGAGGAATTCTCAAGTTTAGACTTCGGTTAGTAACTAAGGTGCACTTGATAATATGGAGTTATTCGCTGATTACGCAACTATGTATATGTTTTTGCATGTGATACGACACGGCTTGGCCATTTACAAAGAGGTACGAGAATATTGTCGTGTGCATAAGAAAATAAAGAGACTCGTGTGCACCATTCGTGCTTATTGTAGGCATATACACAAAGAATAAAATGTTCTTTGAATTAATGGACCAATTACATGGATTTTATTTATTCTTATATACTTACAGTATGATTTTTTCACCATGGCATCGTATATTTGCAGCTTGAAAGAATACTCTAATCAGCATTATTGTTAATTTTGGCAGATTTATAATATAGCAATATTTTTTAATTAAATATTAAAAGTTTACAAGCTTAGATCATGTAAAATAAACCGAGATAATTGGATAAGTACTTTCGTAAAATAAAAACAAAATTATATTTATGTAGATATCGCTTACTGACTACAGTAACGGTTTAACAAAGATTTCAACATTTTCAGATATTATCCTATTTAAAAATTTGTTAATTTCTTGGAAATGATGCAATTACTATCGCAAAGCTTGTGTAATGTGATATCATGTTATTTGGGTTTAATTTTAACGAGAGCTTATAATATTATTTTTAATCACGCTTGTATACGTTCACTAAAAAGTAATACAATTGATACCAAGTAGAAATTAAAAGTTATCTTGGGGCGAAATTTATTTAACGGCATACAGGGTAGCTCAAAAGTGATGGCTAAATCGCAACCTTTGATAGAAGGGTATCTCTGTCAAGAAAATTCCTATAAAAGATGTCTATATTGTTCCACTTTTCCGAATTGCATAAAAGCATTTTTAGATCAAGAGTCTGTTATCAATTGTCAACCAGTTTGGTTAATATTAATAATATTAAATAGATTTGTAACCATTTTTGTGGATATCATAAAAATGCTATAGATAAAGTTTAATATTTTTAATTATCGTATTACGAAATTTTTTAAAATTATATTAAAATATAACTAGACGTAATTTCATTAGGTCGATTCGTTACTGAATATTCGCCTATGTGAAGTAAAAACGAAGTCTACATTATACCCAGCAGTTATTACCCTTATTGTTAGCCCTTTGCACTCTGCTATTATCATACTAAGAACATCATGTTCCTTCAGAGAGGATAGCGGAGTGCAAAGGGTTAAACAAGTATTCTAAATTATCTTATCAAATACCGATTGCTACTTTAAATCATTAAATAATTTAAGTTATTTGTTTAAAAATGACTTCAGTTTCTAAATACAAATCTTAACGATATTTTATCATCTTTCGATTTTTTTCGATCAGTCCTATGAAATTTTAACTATTTTGAAATTTCTCTATTTCCTAAACCCCAATTTTGTTAGCTAACGAATAGGTATAGTGCACGCGGTACGTATATGCAGGGGTTGTAAATTCGGCGTATCTCTGCCTAACTTCGTCTTCATTCACTTTCATTTATAGATAGGTTAATCTGTGCACCTGGCTAAAATATTTTTGGGCAAAATTTACAATATTTTCGGTCATTACTGCTCACTTACTATTCATAAGATAATTTTTTCGCCCTATAATATTCGATTCCGTTTTGGATAATCTATCCATGATTTTCAAGAACTTGACAAATATTAGTATACTCTGTATATATATATATATATATATATATATATACTTATCCAATTTAATCACCATAATTAAGTGTTAAAAATAAATTTCCCGACTAAATTTTTCCTTGTTAAAAAAAACGAAGAAAATAATGTTTATTGTATTAATCATTACATTATGGTTTGTGTTTATCTGTATAAAGAATGTAGAATTTGATTTAATTGAACAGGGGAATGTTTGAAAAAAATGAAAGAATGAAAAGAATACATAAAATAAAAAAGAGAAAGAGAAACAGGGTTCGAGTCAGAGAGTGGCACGGGAGCAACAAGAGAAAGAAGTAAGTATCGTTACAGTCTGCTTACCAACGAATGCTGTGCCCTTGTGCGAACGAGGTACACTTGGCAATACTTCAAAATTCTTTACTTGTTGCCGGCTGCTAAGCTCAAAGCTCGACCGACTCAGCACATTTAAGTTCTAATTATCGTGCTAGAGAAGCAGTCAGCTCATATATCTATATACAAATTTTCTTTTTTTACCTATTCTTACACGAATTACTTTGGCAAATATTCATCCTTTTTTGAAACTTCTTCGAAGCTCTTTAGAACACAATAAAACACTTTTATTATAACCCCCCCCCCCCCGTAGGACACAGATATAAAAAAGTTTACCTAGTTAACTATGAAAAATATGTTGCCAATTTGTTGCACAGAAGATTCTAAAAACTCTCCTCTTCGTTTATATTTGAAAGAAGTATCTAGCAAAAGATTTATATCTCATATAGAATTACGTAGTAATATTATTTTTACGTACTAGCTCAGCAGCTGACGTGAGTTGTTTCGACAAGCAATTGTGGTAATTAAATTAAAACAACTCATAGAGCACCAAATGACTTAAAGACATCTTTTTTTAGGTGTCTTTTAGTCAATTGGATGATTAAAAGATGTCTATTGGACAACCTTTAGTCAAGTGTACTGTATGGGAAACTAAATATATCAAAGTAAGAGGGATACCAACTTCACAGAAATCTCCATTCAAACTATAAGTGAACAAAGCAAAAACGATTTACCTTCTTTTTATCCCTCATGGAGCCCTTTCCTCGAACCATGATTTTGCAACCCGTTTCCTGTTCCAATTGTTTCGCCGTCATTCCTCGAGGTCCAAGAATCCTTCCGACGAAATTAAACTGCAAGAAATATGAATTATAATTAATTATGTTGTTTGTCAAAGTATTTCCAAGGGTTTGTCTACTTTATGTACACATCTATATCATCTTCGCAGTGTCACAATATTTTCATTAATATTACGTATATTATTATATCGGTTTGTGTGTGCCTATTCAGGTCAGAACTAGCTGGTATTTACTTAAATTCCCAGTATTAAATTGTAGTATTTTAGTATAATTTCAATGTGTTTTAATCAAGCAACTATTTTTTCAACAGCGATGAAAAAATAAGAGGTCCTATTAAATTGACAAAAATTGCACATCTTATTAGTTTTAAAATACAATAGATAGAACATAGGAGGTGCACAGAAGATGGTGAGCCCCTATTATCACTATTTTTCAGAGTTCTGCCATCTTCAGAAAGGAGATAGCATTTCCATAAAGTTTCAGGTTTAAATTATTGTATTTAAATTATGGTAGTTAACGACTCTTATATGGACTTAGTATATATTTTATACCTTTATCAGATGAGGAGAAGTAAATTTACGGATTTTTACTTAGCTGTGTAAGAGCTACCTTATAATAATAATAATGATATGAGAAGTTTAAAGGAATAGTTAAAACTAAAATTGTGAAAAGTATAGTTGCTTCTTTCTTTCTCAGAACAGCAGAGTTCTGGATACTATATTGCTCACTTCAAAATGATCTTCGCATCTTGTCAACAATATAATACATTATAGAGAATAATATGGTAATTAAAAGTTTCTTCTGGTAAATTAACCCTCTTTTACCTAGCCCTCTCATCCATAAAAGACACAAAAGCCTAATTATCAAAAATGATAATTATTCTATTTCCTACATTCTTCGGTGTTTCTTATGGAATTAAAATTCAATTTTATCTAATCTAATAAACTATTTTGTTAACACTTTTAGGTGCGTTTCTCTACGACAAAAATTTTGGAAATCGTTGTTGATATAATAATAATTTACGAGATTGCTGTGTACAATTCTGGGATCAAAATAAAAATATTCAAATTATTCAGTCAATATGTGTGTGTGTGTGGCAACTAATGTATTTAAAATAATATTTTTTATATTAACTTGTGTCTAAACAAGAAGCTGAGCAGATTTTATAATAGAACAGGAAGCTAACTACAAAAGAGGGTAGATAAATGTTCAACCTCAATTTGTAACAGCTTTGATATATTATTCATGTAAAATATCAAATAATTATAATTACTCTAATATTTCAATGATTTTTGAGAAAAACTGATACGTCAAAAATGATGAAAAATATGATATATTATAAACTGTATCTGTAAAATACATGAAAAAATAAGTAAATCTGTAATCTGTCGCGCGATAAAGCGAGGTAAATTTATTTGTATAAAATCATGTTATTCTGGTTTTACTTGTTTATGAAAATATGAACATTAAGGGGTAACACTACCGTAACAGTTGAAATTAAAAAACCTTCCGTTCTATGACATTTTATTTCTATGGAAGGAAATGCAATAAAAAAATGCTAATTATACATATTATTAAGTACGTATTGATAAATATAGAATACAAACTTCATCAAAAAATAAAAATAGCGTAGCGCCGATTTTATTGTGTTATAAATTCCTAACTTCCTCAGGGTACGCAACATAACTCTTGTAATTTTCAATATTTTCTTTCGAAATTTTAACCACATATTTAAAACTACATTTCGAAGAGAAATGCACAGGGAAATTTAATAATTTAAATTTATTTATAATTGGCTTTTATTTGAATAAAACTTTTAATTTTCGATCTAAAAAATTGTAGTTATTTCTGTGTGGAAAATGTTCAAACTGACTTATCAAAAATTGCATTGGTATATATCTCTTCGAAATGTTGCTCTATATGCGATTAACATTTCAAATGTAAATATTGAAATTTAGTCGAGTTATGATGAATACCATAGAGTTTCTCAGTACCTTAGGAGATTTGCATCCGTGATGCTGCCATATTGCAATATTTATCAATGAAAACTTTTAGTTTTATACAATAGTAAAGTACTAAACAAAAACAATGAAGTGAGATTGTGTAGTAATGCATATGTATTCTAACAGCGTTATTTATCTGTAAAATTCAGTATTTTGGGAGTAGGTTTTCCTATATATACGTATACTGCAACACAATCTCCCTACATTATGATTGTATCAGTATTTTACTAGAGTGTACTTGAACATATGCCTAATATCATACGTAATCTTTATTTTTTTATTTCTTTTAGTTCAAGAAAAAATGGTAAAGAATAATGTTTTTTTGAATTACTACAGTGACGTTACTCCTTAAGTGAAAAGAGTTGTGACGTCCACTCTGCCCAGAGAAAAGTTAAAAAAAGATTTAACGAATACATAGAAATTTTTAGAAGCGAAAAAATTCAATTTTATCTTCGTGGCAAACGTTTTAGTGTCTGATCTCTTAAACGGTCCAATGTGCCAGCTATCTCTTGTAGCAAAAGTGTGCCAGCTCTGTATTATATATTCTATAAAGGGTGTTCCAATTTAACTGGGAACTAAAATACCAGGAAAACTGATGATCCTATATAAAAAAATGTAAGGCGAAAGTTATTTGACTTTCGGTAGGATAAAAAATGTCACTACTGCCTTGGTTTGATCTTGAACTGTACTTTGATCGCTATAATTGAATCATGTACAGTGTCTGCTTCCCTATACTATCCTGTAGCAAAAATGGTTCTCGCAAAATTGATTCATGTCCATCTCAAAGGGAAGCAGAGAGAAACTACATGTACATGGTTCAATTTTGAACATTATATGAAAGCTACCTTGAAATCTTTAAATGGAACACTTCTACGTGTTATTGTACCAGATCTCTAAAGCTTTTTGAAACTAGGTTGATTTATCTTTATCATCCAGCTGTTTACGTGATATTTCGGATCGATTTGAAATTAATTTCAGTTGTGAAATCATGGAAGTAGTAAACGCAACCGCTACTTATACACGCGCAAGCTTAATAACTTATTTATTTATAATTTCAAGTCAAAATATTTCGCAAAAGTGTAGATGAAATCGTAATTTTAGAAGTGCTGAAAATTCTTGAGATCAGTTACACAAGAGTATGTAACAATATATAGGGTGTTCCATTTAAAAAGTCATTGAGGCCTTCGTATAGCGTTGAAATGGGATGTTAAAATCAAATTACAAAAGCACCATATATTTTGTATCTCTTTCTAAATCAAACAACTTTTGTCTGACATTTTTTGAACAAGATAATCAGATTTTCACAGATATTGTGATGGTATGTAAAGCTGAAAGCCCATTCAAAAAAATTTTTTCAAGAGTTCTGACTTCTTTTACATTATTCTAGAGTTCTTGACTAAATTGAAAAAAGTTCTATTGATTTACATGAGAATGTCAAAATTTGAAAAAAATAGGTTTCTAATTTCACGAGGAATTAGAATCACAAAAAAAGGAATCTGAATGTTTTCATTTTATGGATAAAAAGATATATTAAAGTTTATGGTAGTACTCTACTTGGTTTCTATTTCATCTCCACTTGGGTCTCGAGAGTTATCAAGCGTAGAACGAACCAGTAAAATTGTTTAAACATAACT
>NW_027117208.1:0-26288 GCF_024137725.1 Prorops nasuta | reverse complement strand
TTTATTTGAAAATGATGAGGAGGAAGATAATAATACATCATCTTCCTCCTCATCATTTTCAAATAAAATATTCCATAAATTCATATAATCCATTGTTTAATCTGTAAATAATATGTTATTAAGAGAAATTATGTAAGAAAATTAATATATTATATAAAAATTGAAAATTATTAATAATTATTATACCTCTTTCTTTATTTTTAGCAAAACAAATTGGAAATTTAATATTTACCTTTTGTTGATTAGAATAATGCCACTAATGCGAGCTAAAATTTCCACACTTGAATAGGCCCTAATTACTCTACTTAAATCTGGATCCGGATTCACTCTCGCGAAAGCCTCCTCACTAGATCCGGATTAGTCTAGGGTGATCTAGTATTTTTTTTTCGTAAGTTGCGACACTACGGTAAGTTTGATCCGAGATCTGGATCTGATCCCTGAAAATAAACGTCCACGAACGTAAACGTCCCTAGGGAATCTAGTTTATTGTTTCTACCAGTTGCACGACTGTAAAAAGATTCCAATCCATCTAATCCTGCTGATTTCATTTTCCTGCATACATTTGAAAAAGTCTCTTTTTCGCAAAATATTTATTCAAAAGTAATTTAAAGAATAGTATTGCTCCAATGACATTTTTTAAGGTAATATTGCATATGAATTGCTTTCAAATTTGAAATATTTAATATTAGTTGCATTTATACTACAATTATATCAACATTTCGTTGTACTAATTAAATAATTTTTTCAAATATTTGTTTAACTTTAATTTTTGTTGCAAATGTAATTGTGAAATTTACAACTAGCACAAACAAGATAAAGAAGCCATTTACCATAAACTGAAGCATTATGTACAATCTTTTAATGATGACTTAGATGGTGACATAATTAATGACCAATGTTTTTGTAAGTTATTTTTTTTTAAATATTACTCATTATATTTACAAACATAACTTTGAAACAACGTTACTCTAGATGTCAAAATTAAATTTTTAATTTCTAGATAAAGTATTGATAAGATAATTATTAACTGTTTCTTTTAAGTTTGATTGTTAATTCATAGAGTAATATATCATAACACTAATGTCTGTTACTTTCTATATAGGGTCTACCAATTTAAACAGTCCAAAGTATATATATCGAAAAATGTTTATGTTCCCTTATGCAACCCTTGAAAAGCAAATAAGCTTTCTTAAAACTTAGTTCAATGCAAATATTAAGGGGCTTAAGAAATTTCAAAAGCTGAAATTTAATTTTTATATGTGTTGTTATTGAGATACATTACTTACGTATATACTGTGCAACTTCTAGAACACAGTGCAAACCCTTTAGTTAAAGTAATATAGTTCTTGTAAAAGGAACTATAACAATCTAACAATGGTTTAACTTCAACCAGAGGGTTTGTCCTAGAAATAAGGGTATTTAACTTAAATTCTTTAATTAAGGTTTATCTTGTTATATAAACTCAAGTTAATAAATAATTTCTGTAATTCAGACCACACCATTTTAACTCATGATAAGCTTAACTGTTTATTTGAAACAGCCTTAAATGGTAGACCCTTTATATTGATTTATTATTTATTATAGTTAAAATAAATTTAGAGACTATATGCTAGGTTTTACTTAAATTATAGCACAAAATGTAGATTCAAGATCAGACACTGTAATACAAGATCTTTTGTTAGATGATCCTACAGTATGTAGAAGTAAATATATTGGAAGCTACTTCATTTGTTATCGCTGTTCTCATTTATGGAAAAAACCAAAAGAAATATCAGAGATATCGTTAGAAAAATCAAATATTTTATTCCCATATACATCAGAAATATTATTTGTACAAGCTATAGTATGGTTAAAGTCAATAATTATGTCTGCAAAAACTATTTCAATTAATCATGTAGAAGAATCAATACATATGTTAAAAGGATTTAATTATGACTCTGTCAATGACTTTCAAAAGAAACGATCTGAGATAAATTTAAATGATAACATACTTGTAGTAGATACTCCAGAAGTTGCTTCAGTACCTTTAAGTCAAACTATTATTCCTGACTCACCAAATAATCAATATAGACATACATTGAAACAGATGCTGCAAGAAACAGATAGTGCTTATGACACATTGGTAAATATAAATAACTGCGATACATTGAAAATGAAAAATAATCGTTTACATAGCTATGAAAATCTAAAATCCATGTTAAGCCCCTTAAAAATTTCAAAAAAAAAATCAAAAAATCTTAAATGCATTATAACTGGGATATACAATTTGAAGCAAAAAGATTTAATGTCATTGAAAATTAGCAACTTTAAAAGCCCTGTAAACTGTAATCGTACCAATAAAAGTAGGTTTATCAATGCAATTGAAAGTAATAAACTATTTTCAAAAAAGGCTAATTCTCCAGTTGGGTACACAAAATTCATGTCACCAAATAAAAAGATGAGAAAATCAAATAAGCTGGTATCATCTGAATATATCAATTTTTTGCTACAAAATTCAAATATGTGCGATGTTGCACTTGAATCAGTTAGAATGATTTTGAATGCTTTAAAAAGTGAAGATATAGCAAGACAGTATATAAGGTGGAAACGTTGGACAAATACATTAGAGCAAGAAGCAGTCCAAGCAGTACTTAATTTTTCTGATATACTCAGTATTGGAGAAAACAATTCACTGTCTAATGTATGTGTAATAGCAATAGTTCAAACAATAAAAATTGTCTTCAGTGAAATGCTAAATAAAGATGAATTAACAAAGGTTAAATTTTTTTATACACTATTATGTATTATTAGGAAACATGTTTTTTACATTATAATGCAAGTACAAATTTCTAAAAAATTCACATTTTAGGTTTCTTTATGGGAATACCGCATCTGTATAATTTTGAAATTATGTGACACAGCAACAATATGCATTGATATATTAGACTTTTTATTCTCAGAAATGTCAAATTTAGTAAAGCATTTATCAAAGATATATATTAATTGTTCTTATATCCCAAAAATGCAGTTATTAGTTTTCGCTACACTTGCTTTACTGAAAAAATTGTCTGTAGTTACCTCTGTGAATCACCAAGAAAATGTTACATCACTGAATGATTTGGGCAAAACTGATTTATGGAGTAACAAATTATTAAATCATATTTGTATAATTCAAAAAGTACAAAACTCTATTTTACGCAAAATAGAGCAGTGGCTTACTGTTTTAGAAAAGTGTACAATGTGTTGCCTAAAATATGACCCAAGATTTTCTGATCAATCTAGAAAAATAATTTTTATGTTAACAACTATATAAAATTGCTTATGATTTTCAATATAATTTTTATAGTTTGAGCTTAAATTTTTGGTTTTTAACTATAATCATTTAATTAATTAGACTTTATTGTTCCTTCCTATATAGTCAAGAAAAATAGTTGGAATAAATTGACAATAATAAATTATTTTTAAGAAAACGTGTATATTTCTTTAAACTCTAGGAAAAGACCATGTATTATTAATTTTTTTTTAATTAATCCAATGTCTATTTACTCTAGTTAACTCATTATGAACTTTTATATCTTTATATCTTTTTTTTAGATTTTTCCATTTGTTTAACCAATATTGTTCGTCAGTAAAATTATAACTATTTTGTGAAAAACTTGTATCTATTTCATTTCATATATGTTTTGTTATTCAATTCATTGCAGTTAAATTATTCCATCTTTGTCTAACTTTTTCTTAATTAAAAATTTCGTTAATCCTACATTTCAATGTTTAATGGTATCTGGAAATAAAATAAATTTAATTAATTTATGTTTTATTGCATTCAAATTTTAATATGAATTATTGTAATGTTATAAAAAATATTAACAATTTACCAGCAGCAAAATTACTTTTCTCTGAGGTCAATTTATTCGTTTAATTTAAACCAAATTGTATCGTCACGTAATTCATTATATTCTAATCGAGTCAGAAACAAATGTTTAAATTTGAATTTCTTTAAGGGGATGGATTGAGCAACTCTAACACTCATTCAAGTTTATCTTCCAAACTATTAGGAATATGAACTTTTTTGTAAAGATTAAATTTACTCTTTTGACTGTACTGAAGCGCGCTAAAAACTCGGTTTCTAAAAATTATAAAAAAAAGTTTTCATAAAAATTATAAATACTTGTAATTTTGTTGGTCATAATAATATTGAAAATTAGGCCTTGTAGCGCGCTGAAGAAAAGTTATATGACAAATTGGAGACCAAGAAGAAACAAATATACCTAAAAATGTAGAAGATTTTTTTGAAAAACTAAATTAGTTATTGAAAGACAAGTTTTACATTGTTTTACCGACAGAGAAGTTACACAGTGCGTTAGACAAGGACAGGCCTATTAGCTCTCTCGCTTTAGAAAGGGTACCCACTCTCTCCCCACCATTCCCCGCTAAACAAACCAACTCTCCTATACACAGCAAGACGGCTGGCTAACACTATCTGTTGGTGTGATTCCGTAGCGCAATGCAAGAATAAATAATTATTTCTAGGTTTTAGGGTTAGGTTTTCGCAAAACCAACCTTGTACCGCCTTCCATATGATTTCAGGAGGCTACAGTAAAATTTTCAAAGTATTTTGTTATCTACAAATCTCAAATAACTTGATTCATTTGACGATTGCACGACTCGTAGCAGCCGACGCTGATGCGCTACACAACTTAGCGATCAGCGTTGGCTGCTTCGAGTCACGCTTTCGTCAACCAATTCAAGTTTTTTGAAATTTGTAGATAACAAAATACTTTGAAAAATTTTACTGTAGCCTCCCGAAATCATATGGAAGGGCGGTACAAGGTCGGTTTTGCGTAAACCTAACCCTAAACCCCAGAAATAATTATTTATTCTTACATTGCGCTACGGAATCACATGGACAGGCAGCGTTAGTCAGCCATCTTGCTGTGTGTAGGAGAGTCGGTTTGTTTAACGGAGAATGGGGTGGGAAGAGATTGGGTACCCCTTCTAAAGCGAGAGAGCTAATAGGCCTGTCCTTGTCTAACGCATTGTGTAACTTCTCTGTCGGTAAAACAGTGTAAAACTTGTCTTTTTCAATAACTTTAATTTAGTTTTTCAAAAAAATCTTCCACATTTTTAGGTATATTTGTTTCTTCTTGGTCTCAAATTAGTCATATAACTTTTCTTTAGCGCGCTACAAGGCTTAATTTTCAATATTATTATGACCAACAAAATTACAAGTATTTATCATTTTTATGAAAACTTTTTTTTATAATTTTTAGAAACCAAGTTTGTAGCGCGCTTCAGTACAGTCAAAAGAGTAAATTTAATCTCTACAAAAAAGTTCATATTCCTAATAGTTTGGAAGATAAACTTGAATGAATGTTAGAGTCGCTCAATGCATCCCCTTAACGGGAAGGTCTAGACGTACCGAAGCGCCGCGTAGGGCCACTCACACCACATTACGCGTGTGTGATGAGACAGTTCTTTAGGTCACTCACAGATGGCGCAGCGAATGTTTATATTCCGAGGCCCAACTAGTGACATTGCAGGAGCGGCGTTAATTAATTAAAATTACCTGTATCTCGTAAACGATAAGAGATACGCAAAAACGGTTAAAATTTTGGGGGTGTGACAATAGGGGGGTCGAACTTTCTCAGCTGAATCATATCCCATGTAGCAATTTTTTTTTAACAATTTTTTTAACAATAATTAATTAAAAATTGCATAATACGGATCATCTGTGCAAGTTCAATCCACCGGTGTTTCACTTACAAAATTTTTACCGTATTCGCGTTTGGCTCACCATTTTCAAGATATTTGCATATGGCGGGCCCGCAAAAAATGCCAAGGAGTAAATTACGCCTTGAAATATCTCGTAAACGGTAAGAGATACGCAAAAACGGTTAAAATTTTGGGGGTGTGACAATAGGGGGGTCGAACATTCTCAGCTGAATCATATCCCATGTAGCAATTTTTTTTTAACAATTTTTTTAACAATAATTAATTAAAAATTGCATAATACGGATCATCTGTGCAAGTTCAATCCACCGGTGTTTCACTTACAAAATTTTTACCGTATTCGCGTTTGGCTCACCATTTTCAAGATATTTGCATATGGCGGGCCCGCAAAAAATGCCAAGGAGTAAATTACGCCTTGAAATATCTCGTAAACGGTAAGAGATACGCAAAAACGGTTAAAATTTTGGGGGTGTGACAATAGGGGGGTCGAACATTCTCAGCTGAATCATATCCCATGTAGCAATTTTTTTTTAACAATTTTTTTAACAATAATTAATTAAAAATTGCATAATACGGATCATCTGTGCAAGTTCAATCCACCGGTGTTTCACTTACAAAATTTTTACCGTATTCGCGTTTGGCTCACCATTTTCAAGATATTTGCATATGGCGGGCCCGCAAAAAATGCCAAGGAGTAAATTACGCCTTGAAATATCTCGTAAACGGTAAGAGATACGCAAAAACGGTTAAAATTTTGGGGGTGTGACAATAGGGGGGTCGAACATTCTCAGCTGAATCATATCCCATGTAGCAATTTTTTTTTAACAATTTTTTTAACAATAATTAATTAAAAATTGCATAATACGGATCATCTGTGCAAGTTCAATCCACCGGTGTTTCACTTACAAAATTTTTACCGTATTCGCGTTTGGCTCACCATTTTCAAGATATTTGCATATGGCGGGCCCGCAAAAAATGCCAAGGAGTAAATTACGCCTTGAAATATCTCGTAAACGGTAAGAGATACGCAAAAACGGTTAAAATTTTGGGGGTGTGACAATAGGGGGGTCGAACATTCTCAGCTGAATCATATCCCATGTAGCAATTTTTTTTTAACAATTTTTTTAACAATAATTAATTAAAAATTGCATAATACGGATCATCTGTGCAAGTTCAATCCACCGGTGTTTCACTTACAAAATTTTTACCGTATTCGCGTTTGGCTCACCATTTTCAAGATATTTACATAGTGCGGCCCCATAATAAGATTCAGAAAATCTTATACATTTTTCGAATAATACAACAACGTGTTTCGTTCAATGTACGGCACAGACACTGTTAGTTACTCGAAAATTCTTTGATTTTTCTCGGTAATCATAAGAAAAGAGGCAAAAGTACTATTACTTTGAACTTTTTATAAGGTCAAACGTATATATATACAATTGCCTCTATAAAAAATAAGTTTAAACTCATTTTTCTTTATAAACCGCATGGTTTATAGTTTTTGTCAGTTTCTTCAACATAATGAGAAAATACAAAAACCATAAGCCATAGTCATTCTCATGACATTTTTTTTTTTTTTTTTTTTTGTTATTACTATTGAGAAGGGGAAATGCTTTATGCATCTTCCAGTGGCTTGAGCCAGAGGGTATGTGGGACTACTAAACGTTTACCCACTAAAACCCCTCCTCATATGGTTTACAAATATAAACCATTAGTCGGAATCTTTGAAAATTATCAAAATTTCCAAAACTTTTTTCTATAAGCACTGTACTATAATGTACAATTGGCCATATAGAAACATATTGTTAAAAAGAAGAGCACCACCAACTTTTCCTCGTTTAAAATTAGGCATTTCAAACGAATATATGTGTATAAAAGATAGTATCCTTTATTCCTTTGGAAAAGCTAGCAATTCTTTCTTTTCAATAATTTTTATAAAATGTTTCCTCATTTCCGAAACATTTACTGAGTATTTTTGTTCACTTGGGTCTCCACCCAATGCTATAGCAGTTGCAAAAGCTGCAGCATATATACCGCAACTGAATGCATCTGGTTGAGCTTGGACCCTTGGACAGTGAATGTTACGTTCTTTTATCCAAGGGTATCTTAGAGATATGTATTGTCGTTCCTCTTTAGAAAGCTTCTTGTACGTGCAGTTTGGTATACTGTCGTACACAAAAAGCTGTTCTTCGTTGACATATACACATCTCCAATGATTTGTATGATTACCACCAATAATTGCAATGCTCTTAGGTTTTGTTGCAGATATAACCAAATTTGGATATACGTTAAACAAAACACTTTCAGTTTCGATATCCGTTTTCTCTCTTATGATACGGAGAATTCCATCGAGACTCTGATCATTGCAATAATTGTTTTCCGGTAATACATTCTCAATAATTTCTTTCAGAGTTGTGTGTGAATCATCGAAAAATTTTCGACGTTTCAAAACGGTATCCGGTGTATCACAATGCTTCGATACCTCCAGTATAACGCAATCATCATCATCATCATTCTCTGAAAGATTTATTGATTTTCTTTTTTCGCACGCAGTGCTATTTCTCTGCTTTTTCAGCTGTTTAGCACTGCGTGCCTTTTCTTGAGCATCCACAATGTATTGTGGATCGCGAATAGGCATATTGCGATTATATCGACTATCAATGATTTCCGGAAGAAGACAATGCTCATAAAATTGTGTCAACTTTACTTTCATTTCTTTATTCCAGAAATCATCGTCTTTGCTTACTCGCGTCCAAACAATACTCTTGGGTGTCCATACTGCAAAGACGCAATATTCTCGACGCGTTATATGTAATTGTCCTTGCACCTGATAATAATGAATATGATTTCTATTCATTTCATATCCATTATTATTCTTTCGAAGGACTGCACGCCACGAGGGTAACGACTCTAGAGCATCTTCCGCTGACATACTTTCTGCTGACGATGGGCATTTTATCTCAACTAGCCCATCGTCATCTATCAATCCGTCTGGTGATGCTCCCAAGTATGGATACTCGTTATCAATAAATAATCCGCAAATGCGAATACATTTATTTAATATCGTTTCCAATTGTTTCCTTGCATTAGATTCATTTTCTCGACCATAATGCAATGCCACGTTATCAATGAACGAGGGAAACAAAATCTTTTTAATTATAGTCGCACAAGACGTCGTTGGACGCCTGCGACATATTGGTCCGAAATTGGATGCCGTCAACATATTTTTTCTTAGAGACATCCATAAATCGGATTTGGCTTGATTTCTCGTTGCGATTTCAATATCACAAGAATTTACTTGATTTTCTCTTAGTTTATCAAGTAGAATCTCGCGCTTCCTATTGAAAACTGTTTCATCGAGATCAGGCCTTTGTGCGTTTAGTCCGTAAAATTTCTTATCATTTACGAACCATTTGTCACTTTTTTCTTTTCCTTCTTTTGCTTTATAAGCTCGAGTACTCGCTACTTTAGCCTGTCGCTGTTTCTCAAGCGTTAAAACAGCTGAAGGTATTGTTTTACCAGCATGTTTATGTACTTCGGAAAGTACTTGCTGGGTATTATGCTGCAATGTGGCCGCATATACTCTAGCATTATACTGGCCTCTTGCACCAAAATTTATTCTTTTGCCGGCGACTTCTTTACAAATAATTGCATTCAGTGATTCCACTTGATTATTTGTAACTCGAAGCAAAAGACTTTCCGAATGATGGCTCAGATATTCCAGAGCATCTTCGATTTTTGCATATAACCCATGCAAACGTAGCAAATGAACTTTATCGATATCGTTCATTGCTTCGCAGTCTTTTTCATAACTTCGACCCTTACAAGTTAAATGATGTCCGAAAAGGTGATTTGTTACGTTCATTATGTCCTTGTGTAACAAACCTGCCTTCTCTTCCTCAGCAATATTTCCATTGCTTCGAAATGCTACAGCTTCCTCAATCATTTTTCGAAATTTCAGAACTTTTACCTTCAAAAGTTTCCTAATTCCGAAAAATTCTTTGCTCCTAACGCCGTTTGGGTGCGGCATTATGGAAACCGCTGTCAATTTCTTGCACAGATTTCGAAACAGATGGTTGCTGCACTCAACTTTATTAACAATAACTCCATAATCCTTATATGGGTCATTATCAAGAATCGATTTATAAACATTACTATCACCATCGGCGATAAATGTTTTGTAAATCATTCCGTGCAATTCGATACTACATCGAAATCCTTCCACTATGGCGTCACTTTCCATAGCAGCGGAACTTGTGCCTCTATCAAAATTTTTAAAACAGGTATGTGGTCGTGGACTACAACCTTTTGCTTGATAGAAACTACAGAGAGCACAGAATTTATTTCGTATGCCGACAAAAAGTACTTTGCCGGTTACGTTACCAATTATAGCACCAACTCCTGATAGAGAATCATAAGTCGTGCCATAAGATCTTTTTATCCAGCTTCCGTCTACGATAACAGTGATAAACGGAATACCATTTATGACATTGCCTTTTTCAATAGCCAGTTGGCGTTCTACATCACCGGCTTTTTTCATATTATCAATGGCAGTTTCGTGAAATAGTTCCACGACACGTGCCATATACTTTATATAAGTCTGCTTTGTCATACTGGTCACGTTTATCGCTGCTAGACATTCTTGTAATTGGTAATGACCAATTCCAGAAGCAACTGATCCTAAGACAGCTGCCATATTTACATCTAAGATGTTCGTGTTTTCTATAGACTCTGACCAAACACTTTCTTCTACATGGCATTTGTTGCATTTAAAGAAAAATTGGGTCAGAAGTCCTTGCTTACGTGTTTTCACCAATTGCCAGTCTTTGAAGGCACAGTTATTTGATTTACTATGTTTTTCAAATACTTTTTGCAATTCAGAAAATACATAAACAAAATCGACTATCCGTCGATCGTTTTGAGCATTTGATATCTCTTGTATGCATTTTTGACTCTCGTTCATCAATGCTACATCTTCAATAATTGATGTAGTATTTGATAAACTTGAGTAGCCAGTACTGGAAGCGTAATTACTGCTGCTAACGTTTCGGTCTGCAGCATCACTACGCTTTATAGTAACGTCACCTTTTGTAGTAACAGTATCACTTCTAGAACTTATGCTATCGCAACAAATAACGTTACAATCCATAGCAACATTATCGTTTTCTGAAATATTTTCAGATTCATCAATAACGCCATAAGTTATAGTAGCATCTGAAACTATTTCATTATTATTGATAACGTTACATATGACAGTAACATTATCCTTTCCTGAAATGACTTCATTATTATAGATAATATCACCAAAAGCGGTAACATTATCATTTCGTAAAATCATTTCATTTTTGTTGATAACGTCACATAAGACAGTAACATTATCGTCTTCTGAAACCATTGCTTCAGAATTGATAACGTCACACATCGTAATAACATTATCGCATTCTAATTCTGCAGGACAGATAATATCAGAGGTTATGCTATCATCATTTCCTGCAGAGCTACTATCAACATTGACAACGTCACAATTAAGAGTAACATTGTCCATTTTTATATTGATAGATTCACTTACTTGGAAGCCAAAAATCTGAGGCGAAGGTACCGTTCGACGTTTCCTAGCTTCCATCATGGATTTACTCCACCTCCGTCTAGATTTCCTCTGAGACGGGAACCGCTTGCCATGCTCCTTTGACTTACCCATAACTTTATAAAAAAATAACAATATTAAATAAAGAACACATTAGAAAATAGATGAAGATTAAAAAAATTAAAAACAAAAGCGCGAAATCGTACTATAGCCGAATAGTTGCTATAAAACATACATAGCTGAATATTGATGAAATCGACTGAGCATTGCGCTGCAACGCATGGATGTTCATTTCTTTCAGGGGGGGGGGGGGAACTAAACGATTATGTCATCAGATTTGTTGCACAGAGCAAATACTCGATTTTCATATATCCAGCTATGTATCACCGAATCGAGACGAGATAGACGATAGGTTCAATGGAGACTTTTGTAGATCACACCAAGCTGAATAAAAAAGTTCGTATTGACGCTATGGTTATCTCTTATGGTTTCCTTAATAAATCCATTCGAAGTTTGCTTGACAATCGTTCATGATTTTGACTCGTACAGCCTCATTTTTCATTGAAAAAATCTGAAATTAATTTAGCGTGTTCCTCATTTCACATGCTTTCAGGTAAAACTGGAAAAAAATTGCTGGGAGCAATAGTTTCGCTGTGACAAATGTCTGAAAGTCACTCAGCGTGGATTGAAAAAAGATAAACGTACTGCTTGATGCCTCCCTAGGTTTCCTCGTAAAAATCAAAGAAATATTCAAGAAAATAAACACTTTGATTAAAGTAAATGTTATTTTCTACATCTAACCATCCCAAAATCATGTATTTATTAATTTTTATAGATCAGCTGTTGTTGGAAAGAGAGTGATGCGTGCCGTTGTGCGTTTGTCCTTTTTCAATCAACACTATGCAACATTTAAACATTTTATGGCGCTGAAGATAGCAGAAAGTTTCAGCAGAAAGTTACGGACGCAAGTTGAGAACCGCTGCTCATACTTAATTTTGCCGAAAAACGAAATAATTCGAGATGGCGCAGAAGCTTAAATTAATCGAAAAATAAAATATTCATTTGATATTCATTAAAAAACTTGGTTTAGTTCACTTCTATTTACGGTCATGAAAAGATGTCATCAGCGAGTCATTCACGACTATTATCAAATAGCAGGAAATTTTTTTAATTTTTTTAACCCATAGTCTTGTAGCCTATTAAATTAAGGGTAGACCAGTATAAATTTCGTTAGGGATTGCGACCCCCTTATAAAATTTTTTAACATTGAAAGCAGAGATACAGATGAATTTTCATGTTTTTGGACTTATGGCTAAGTTTTTCAGGTAGCAGGAAATTTTTTAAATTTTTTACAACCATACTGTCTTCTAGCTTATGAAATTCTCGAGAGAATGGTGCTAGTTTCGTAAGGGATCGCGCTCTACTTATTGCCGTATTTTAACAATGAAGATAGAATTCGTGAATCACACAAACACGTTTTCGAACTGTCGGCTGAGTTTTTCAACCTGCAGGAAGTTTTTCTACATTTCAGGCTTATATCTCATTAAGTTAGAAGTAGACCAGTACAAATTTTAGTATGTATTCATACTTTTTTATTATTTTTGTATAACAGAGAAAGCTGCCGAGCCTACATTATAATTAAACCAACATTTCATCAATCCACTGTGGAAGCTATGTACACACTTGTATCTTTGCTACCTATTCTAAAGAAACAACATCAAGGATATCGCGATCCCTAATGAAATTTGGACCGGCCTCTTCAGAATTTAATAGGCTACAAGGCTGTATAGTTCTAAAAATGTTAAAAAATATCTTGCTAGTCAAAAAACACAGCCGTCCGCTTGAAAACGTGATTTTCTGATTCAGAGTCCTACCTTCATAGGTAAAAAAGAAAGATTTTGAGGAGGGCGCGATCCTTCGCGAAACTACCTCCATTCTCTCGAGAATTTTAAAAGCTATAAGACAGTATGGTTGTAAAAAATTAAACAAATTTCCTGCTATCTGAAAAACTTAGCCAAAAGTCAAAAAACATGAAAATTCATCTGTATCTCTGCCTTCAATGTTAAAAAAATCTAATAAGGGAGTCGCTTTCCCTAACGAAAAACATACTGATCTATGCAGAATTTAATAGGCTACAAGATTATATGATTTAAAAAAATGAAAAAAATTTCCTGCTAACTGGAAAACTTAGCCAAAAGTGCAAAAACATAATTTTTCATTTGTATCTCTTCTTTCAATGTTAGAAAAGTATAATCCCACAAAAAACAGGCTTCGCCTGTATAAAAAGGCGGCAAGTGCATAAACCATTTATCATAAATAATATAGTACAATTATCCAATTAAAAAAAGTAGTGAAATCCAAATATTAGGCAAGTGTATTTTTTGTCCTTAGCAAAAATTAAATTTTTAAAAAAAAAAGGAACAAAAAAATTACTTGCCGGGCCCGTAATGTCCATGCACAGTGGGAAATTGAATCGTGTGTGAGATTCAGCTATAGCGTAGTACAGCAAATTTCATGTTAAAATACAGAGTGAAGTTAGCCGAACCACAAACGATTCTATTTCTCACTGTGCATGGACATTACGGGCCCGGCAAGTAACTTTTTTGTTCCTTTTTTTTCCAAAAATTTAACTTTTGCTAAGGTCAAAAAATACACTTGACTAATATTTGGATTTCACTACTTTTTTTAATTGGATAATTTTACTATATTATTTATGCTACATGCTTTATGTACTTGCCGCCTTTTTATACAGGCGAAGTCTTTTTTTTGTGGGATTTCATAACGTTTGGTAAAAGTATAATATTTAAAAAATTAAATAATTCTTTCCACTTTCCTACAGAATTTAAAGAAAATTTCCACACTTCTCATTTCTTGAAACAGCAGCGCTTAACTAATAAAATAATATATATTAATATTGAAAAAATATCACAGTCAACACATTAAATTTATTGATATTTGTAATGCATTCTGCATAAATGAAATTCATAATTAATGCCCCGGCTACTTGTTTAATGTTTTCAGTTTCACTATAATAAAATTTTGATTAAATTTTTCATAATCCATAAACACATACTTTCAACATATAAAAATCATTAAGTAAAATGTATGTTTTAATTAAATTACATTTTCTGTTTATCAACATTTGACTTTTACCACCATCTGACTTTGCCAGACTTCACTAGTTTCATCAACTACTTGAGTTGATACTGGGGCAAGACGACAAGCAATTCGCAAAGCTTTGAATAAGCTACAATCAAGCATATATTCAAAGCTGACAATGTCGTTTTGCATACCACGTTTCTTTTTAGCACCAATTACTATCACATTTATGCTGCTAATTCTTGACAAAGGTGATATAGGAGATACATTGGCGAATCGTCCTTATAACATTTCCTGTGCCAGAGTCCTCAAATGTTCGTTTCGCTAATTTCTATACACTGTTGAAACTGGTCGGATTTCTGGTGTTGCAAAATGGAGTGGAAACCATTAATTTTTGGAATGAGTTTCAATTGAGAATAAACTTGCATTTTTCCATCCATACCAATGACCAGTATACTGCCTTTGGCCTAGAATACTAGCATATGTAACAGAGGAAAACAATCAACAGTTATCAACTCAATTTTACAGAATTTCATCCAATGAGTCTCATCCTTCAATTGTGGCTGAGCAATGGATGACGTTTTTCTGAATATTGGCTTATTCTTACTTTGCCAATCTTTCAATGCTTTCATCTTTGCCTGTTTCTAGTACCAGAATGCAGGAGTAAAAAGCCCAATTGTTGATTCAACTCCAATAGTCAGTATGTGTGCGAACCTTCCTCCTTGGATTTTTAATTCAATTGTACCAAATGTATTTAAGTCAAAACACAAGTATTACTATTGGCTATAATATACTTGCACAGTGACTGTAAAATACTAAATGATAACACCTGAGTAAACCTAAAATCAAATTCATCATTTAAAAATCTCAATTCTTCAAAGAAAATAATATTTTCAAGAAACATGAATCATTCCATTTGTTAATCAACATTTGACTTTTTACCAACATCTGACTTTGCGAAACTTCAGTAACTCCATCAGCTGCTTGAGGTGATACATGGGCATGACTGGACAAGCAATTCGCAAACCTTTAAAAAAACTACATTCAAGCATATAATTAAAGCTGACATTGTCGTTTTGCATACCACATTTCCTTTTAGCAACAATTAATGTCACATTTATGCTGCTAATTCTTGACAAAGGTATAACCTATCGGACAGTTGAAACCCACATCAATTTAAAGAGAAGAAACAACTAAAAATGAATTTTGTTAATAATTTCAATACCTGGAAGTTTAGCATATGGTTTTCAAATATTTTAACAATTTCTTGCAATTAATATGCTCTTGATAATCACCGATGCACATAAATGTTGACAGTAACTTCTCCTTGGCAGTGTTAAAAATATATAAATATTAATCTTACTTCATCCAGTCAGCTCTATCCTCAGTAACTCAATCCACGTAGTTTCATCCTCAGCAATCAAGAGACACGGTGTATATTATATTTTAATCTCTCACTCCACACAGCTCAACCCTTAGCAGTCAGATAATAAACACATCACTATTTAATCTGCAATAAAATCACACAAAGTACCAGAACATATATTACATTTTATATCATAAAATTCATTGTTATACTTATCTAATCTGTTGATTCCTTCATGTAATTAAAAATCCTTTTAATGAGTATAACCTCATCAAATTTAAATAAGAACAGCCTAATCATGTGTGTGTGTGTTTTTTCATTTATTTATTTCATAATTAGGTTCAAATTTGTTTAAGGTTAATACTGTCAATCTTGCAGCTTAACCTGATTTACCGTAATAAACAAAGTAAATATATATCGCTGAGATACACGCACAGACACACTGTTTACAATTGTGTGCAACATAAGCGTTTGACGATCTTTCTATGTAAAAAAAATTATTAAGGAGACCGCGTTCCCTAAAAAACGGCATACCATTAGATTCAGCGTTAAATTTTCTATAAGGAGGAGTCATTTAAAAAAATTAAAAAAATTTCCTGCTATCAGATATTAGTCCGAAAAAGATGTACTGCACTGTAGCCTATTTTAAGCGTTTGACGATCTTTCTATGTAAAAAAAATTATTAAGGAGACCGCGTTCCCTAAAAAACGGCATACCATTAGATTCAGCGTCAAATTTTCTATAAGGAGGAATCATTTTAAAAAATTAAAAAAATTTCTTTCTTACTTAATTATGATTTAAAAGAGTCGGAAAATGAATTTCCTGTATAAACTGTTTTTAATGATTAATTTACACAATTAATGTTTTAAGAATAAATTATGTTGCCTTAAGAACAATTGCGCATGATAGCTATTTGGCAGTGCATGTAAAAACATTTATTATTTATTTTAATAAGAGCAGCGTATACCGGGTGTCGCGCAAGTTCAGAGCGTCTCGCTAGCGAAACTTGCTGCTGGAAAGTCGCTGCCAACTTCAGCGTCATTTAAAATTTTTTCAGATTTTTCAAACTAAACATGAGATTGTACGACCCATAACATAACACACTGCTTTTATCTTTTCTCTCATTCCCTCCCACGCAATTGACGCACGACAGACGTGTATCTGCTTCTCGACTAGCCTGTGGGAGGGGAAAGAAGGGAGTGCAGAACAGCGTTTTATGATTTCGACTCGTGCAGCCTTTTTTTTGTTTGGAAAAATCAGAAAATAATTTAGCGTATTCCTCATGTAATATACTTTCAGGTATAGCAAGAGAAACGCTGGGATCAAAAATTTGGCTGTCAAAAATGAATAAAAGTTACACAGTGTTTCATTGGAGAAGGACGAACGTAAGGCTTCGTGTTTCGCTCTATTTCCTGCTAAAAAATTCAAAAATAATGAAGAATATGAAGATGTACTAGAAAGTAGAGATTATTTCCTACATTTACGCTCAAAAAATCATGTATTAATCAATTTTTACAGATCAGCTGTTGTTGGGAAGAGAGTGATGCGTGCCGTTGTACCTCTGTCCTTCTTCAATTAACTCTCTGTTACATTCAAACATTTTTCACAGCCAAACTATTAATTCCAGCGACTTCATTTTCATTTTAGTCGAAAATATGGTAAATGAGGAACACGCCAAATTAATTTCAGATATTTCCAATCAATAATGTGCCTGTACGAGACGAAAACATAAAACGCTGCTCTGCAATCCCTTCTTTCCCCTTCCCACAGGCTAGTCGTGAAGCAGAATCACGCTCACCGTGCGTCGCCTGCCTGGGAGGGAAAGAGAGAAGAAATGAAAGCAGTGTGTTATTTTTATCGGTCGTACATGCTCATTTTCAGTAGGAAAAATATGAAAAAATTGTTGCATGTTCCTCGTTTATTTTACTTTCAGGTAAAACAAGAAAGAAGTCGCTAGGATTAATAGTTTGACTGTGAAAATTGATAGAATGTAACAGATAGTTGATTGAACAAGTACAGACGAACTACGGCACGCGTCACTCTTTTTCCGACAACAGCTGATTTATGAAAATTGATAAATACATGATTTTTTTAGCGTAAATGTAGGAAATAACATCTACTTTCCAGTACATCTTTATATTCGTAATTATTTTTGAATTTTTGAGCTGGAAAAAGAGCGAAACATGAAGCATTATGTTCATCCTTCTTCAATCAACACTGTGTAACTTTTAATGATTTGTCAAAGCCAAACTATTGATCCCAGCGATTTCTCTCTTGCTATACCTGAAAGTATATTACATAAGGAATACGCTAAATTATTTTCAGATTTTTCCAAACAAAAAAAAGGCTGCACGAGTCGAAATCATAAAACGCTGTTCTGCACTCCCTTCTTTCCCCTCCCACAGGCTAGTCGAGAAAAAATCTGAAAAAATTTTAACATGTTCCTCATTTTCCATACTGTCAAGTAAAACAAGAATGACATCCCTCTGACTTATAGTATGCCTGTGAAAAATGTTTAAATGTTACACAGAGTTGATTCAAGAAGGACAGAAACAAGTCTAAGGGAATCTTTCTGCATAAAAACCTTGACCTAATGCCCATTTCATACCTGCAATGTTTCATTATTTTCAGTGACCTTCCATTCTTTTCCTCACTGAAATACTCGCTCTCTCTCTCTCACTCACCCTCCACCTGTCAAAAGGTCTCCTTTCCAACTATTCTTGTGCCCCATCCCTGTACTACCTACCCAGTCTTGTGTCAAATTCTACCTTGTTCACCATTTCTCTCTCTCCTTTGTAAGCCCTTCCCCTCTATTATCCATGTTCACTTGTCACTACCGCAGCTGGACAAATATATAGCAAAATCTCTATTGCACATAAAGATTGAAAAAAGGATAATGGAAGAATCTTTATGTACAATAGAGATTTTGCTATATATTTGTCCAGTTATAATAGTAATAGTTGAACATGGATAATAGAAGGGAAGGGCTTACAAAGGAGAGAGAGGGAGAAATAGTAAGCATCCTAGAATTTGATACAAGACTGGCTGCGTAGTAAAGAGATGGGGTACACGAAAAGTTGGAAAGGACACCTTTTGACAGGTGGAGGGTGAGTGAGTGAGAGAGAGAGCGAGTATTATAATGAGAAAAAGAATGAGAGGGCACTGAAAATAATGAAAGATTGCAGGTATGAAATGAGGAGGAGGAATAGCTGGTGATGGAAGAAGGTTTCCTTACACCTGTTCCTTTCTTTCCTTCCTGCGTCACCAGCTATACCTTCTCCTTATTTCATACCTATAATGTTTCACTTTTTTCAGTGACCTTCCATTCTTTTACTCACTGAAATACTCGCTCTCTCTCTCTCACTCACCCTCCACCTGCCAAAAGGTCTCCTTTCCAACTATTCTTGTGCCCCATCCCTGTACTACCTACCCAGTCTTGTGTCAAATTCTACCTTGTTCACCATTTCTCTCTCTCCTTTGTAAGCCCTTCCCCTCTATTATCCATGTTCACTTGTCACTACCGCAGCTGGACAAATATATAGCAAAATCTCTATTGCACATAAAGATTGAAAAAAGGATAATGGAAGAATCTTTATGTACAATAGAGATTTTGCTATATATTTGTCCAGTTATAATAGTAATAGTTGAACATGGATAATAGAAGGGAAGGGCTTACAAAGGAGAGAGAGGGAGAAATAGTAAGCATCCTAGAATTTGATACAAGACTGGCTGCGTAGTAAAGAGATGGGGTACACGAAAAGTTGGAAAGGACACCTTTTGACAGGTGGAGGGTGAGTGAGTGAGAGAGAGAGCGAGTATTATAATGAGAAAAAGAATGAGAGGGCACTGAAAATAATGAAAGATTGCAGGTATGAAATGAGGAGGAGGAATAGCTGGTGACAGAAGAGCTACTGTCATGGAAAAATATATTAAAATAAGAGAGAAAAAGATAGAGAGAAATGAAAACATAAAGAAAAAATGGAGTAATTACTCACCTATTACGCCAATCTAACCAGGAACCACTAAATAGAATTATTCACTCACAAAATCACTTTTTAAATAAAACTGCACACTGCACTGAAAGACTTTTAAATCACGTCTACGTCACGCACGCATACCACACACAATTGAAGTTGTCACCACTGTAGACATTATAGGGAAATCGCGAATTATGGGTAATATTGGGTAACCGATGAACGCCCCCCCTCCCACCTGCGGTGAAGAGCATTATTAGTTCCGTTTGAATCACACCAGTGAGAGGATCGTGTGTGCAATCGAGTCCATCATCAATGTCGGAAGGAAGTGCAAAGAAAATGGTAAGTGTTCTTTATAATTCTTATTCCGCGAGTGAAGTAGCTGTAAATAAAAACCTGAAAATAAGAAAAAAGTGTTATAAAATATATTCAGTGTTTCATATATTTCTGTCCTTTTTACAACTTCTTATATCTAATTTTTGTAGACTTGTAATAAGTATGCAAAGAATAGATATAAGAAGCTGTACAAAAGACAGAATGAAACAATGAACATATTTTACACAAAGCCGAAATCAGACCATACTTTTTCTCGTGCTGGATTACTTGATGAATTAAAATGTTGTTTACTGATTGGTTATAATAATGCAAATATCCAATCAGCAGTCACCATTCTAAATTCAGCAAGCAATTCAGTACGAGAAAAAGCATCGTCCGATTTCGGATTTAGTTATATTAATTATTAAAATTTTATATCCATGTAATGGCAATAATATGTACAACCTTCAAAGAGTCGCAAATGTGGTTTCAGTTACGCTGTGAATGTAAACAATATCTAACATAATGTTTACATTCACAGCGAACTTCGAAACACAAAAGCGACTCTTCGAAGATTGTACATATTATTGCCATCGTCGTTATTTACTACAAATGATATTGTTTTTTTTCAGAATACGCGACGCTCGAGGACCCCCTCAAGAAGTAAGGAGTTTCCCCCCTTACCATCGCCGAAGAATTCCACTTCGGCCACGACTGGGTCGCGGAGAGGGCCTAAAAAGGCCTCGCCTCCGCTGCCATCTACCAGGTGGGTGCAATGGGTGCCACCTCCACCACCACCACAAGCCATCGCCGACGCCGCTGCACCTCCGCCACAAGCCGCCGCTGCACCTCCGCCACAAGCCGTCGCTACACCTCCGCCACAAGCCGCCGCTGCACCTCCGTCACAAGCCGCCGCTGCACCTCCGCCACAAGCCGCCGCTGCACCTCCGCCACAAGCCGCCGCTGCACCTCCGCCACAAGCCGCCGCTGCACCTCTGCCACAAGCCGCCGCTGCACCTGGACCATCCAGGACTAAGAATCCGGAGGAAAAAGTGAGTACCTACCATTTTGTGTTATATTTATTTAAATTAATTCTTTTTTTAAATTAAAATTTCAATTTTCAGGAGAAAGCTCGCCTCAAGAGGCAAAAATACCGCCAAGGGCGGTCTAAAAGATTGGCCGCTGCCGCCGCCGCTGCTGGGGCAGCCGAAAAGAAGAGCCGCCGCGCCAAAAAAACCTCCAACGTAGCTGTAAGTAAAAAAATCACTCAATTTCATTATTTATTGAAACATATTCTAACGATCTGACTATTTACAGATGAGGAGCTTCTCACTCCAATCCATGGAGGTCCAGCCTCCACCGCAGCCAACGGCAGTCCACCACCACCACCACTACCAGCAGCAGCAACAGCCACATTACCCCATGTGCTATAACACCCCCCCTACATTCATGCAGCCCCCCAATTTAGTTTATGGGATGCCCCCCCCCGTTAGCAACTATTACCCCTTTATTCCTAATTATCAAATGTACAGATAAATAAAACATTGTATATTTTAAATTAATTGACTCTTAATTTCAAAACCTTCAAAGCTTCTTTTGCAGGTAATAAGGAAAACATGCAGGAGATCCGTCTGTCCTTCGTCAATCAACGCTGAGTAACCTTCAATCATTTTTTGCAGCTAAACTATTAATCCGAGCGACTTCTTTCTTGTTTTAGTCGCAAATATGGTTAATGAGGAACACGCTATATTAATTTCAGATTTTTCTCATGAAAAATGTGTCTGTACGAGTCGAAATCATAAATATTGCTTTTGCCTCTCCCTTCTTTCCCCCCCTCAAAGGCTAGTCTAGTAGCAGATTCACGTTCACCGTGCGTCGTGTGCCTGAGAGGGAAAGAGAGAAGAGACAAAAGTAATGTTTTATGAGTTTCGATCGTACAGGCTCATTTTTGATGGGAAAAATCTGAAATTAATTCAGCATCTTCCTCATTTACTATATTTTCGACTAAAACAGGAAAAAAGTTGGTCGGATTAATAGTTTGGCTGTGAAAAATGTTTGAATGTTACAAAGTGTCGATTGGACAAGGACAGACGAACTACGGCACGCGTTACTCCATTTCCAACAGCAGCTGATCTCTCAAAATTGATGAAAATATGAATTTAAGATCGTAGATGTAGAAAATAACATCTACTTTAAAATAAATGCTTATTTTCTTGAAGATTTATTCAATTGTTACTAAAAATCACAGCGAGGCATCAAATAGTTCGTTTATCTTTCTTCAACCAACGATGAATAACATTCAAACATTTTTTATAGCTAAACTATTAATCCGAGCGACTTCTTTCTTGTTTTAGTCGAAAATATGGTTAATGAGGAACACGCTATATTAATTTCAGATTTTTCTCATGAAAAATGTGTCTGTACGAGTCGAAATCATAAATATTGCTTTTGCCTCTTCCTTCTTTCCCCGTCGCTAGCGAGTCGAGTAGCAGATTCACGTTCACCGTGCGTCGTGTGCCTGAGAGGGAAAGAGAGAAGAGACAAAAGTAATGTTTTATGAGTTTCGATCGTACAGGCTCATTTTTGATGGGAAAAATCTGAAATTAATTCAGCATCTTCCTCATTTACTATGTTTTCGACTAAAATAAGAAAGAAGTCGTTCGGATTAATAATTTGGCTGTGAAAAATGTTTGAATGTTGCATAGTATCGATTGAACAAGGACAGACGTACTACGGCACGCGTTACTCTCTTTCCATCATCAGCTGATCTCTCAAAATTGATAAATATATGAATTTAGGATCGTAGATAGAGAAAATAACATCTACTTTAAAATAAATGCTTATTTTCTTGAACATTTCTTCGATTTTTACCAGGAAACACAGCGAGGCATCAAATAGTTCGTTTATCTTTCTTCAACCAACGATGAATAACATTCAAACATTTTTTATAGCTAAACTATTAATCCGAGCGTCTTCTTTCTTGTTTTAGTCGCAAATATGGTTAATGAGGAACACGCTATATTAATTTCAGATTTTTCTCATGAAAAATGTGTCTGTACGAGTCGAAATCATAAATATTGCTTTTGCCTCTTCCTTCTTTCCCCGTCGCTAGCGAGTCGAGTAGCAGATTCACGTTCACCGTGCGTCGTGTGCCTGAGAGGGAAAGAGAGAAGAGACAAAAGTAATGTTTTATGAGTTTCGATCGTACAGGCTCATTTTTGATGGGAAAAATCTGAAATTAATTCAGCATCTTCCTCATTTACTATGTTTTCGACTAAAATAAGAAAGAAGTCGTTCGGATTAATAATTTGGCTGTGAAAAATGTTTGAATGTTGCATAGTATCGATTGAACAAGGACAGACGTACTACGGCACGCGTTACTCTCTTTCCATCATCAGCTGATCTCTCAAAATTGATAAATATATGAATTTAGGATCGTAGATAGAGAAAATAACATCTACTTTAAAATAAATGCTTATTTTCTTGAACATTTCTTCGATTTTTACCAGGAAACACAGCGAGGCATCAAATAGTTCGTTTATCTTTCTTCAACCAACGATGAATAACATTCAAACATTTTTTATAGCTAAACTATTAATCCGAGCGTCTTCTTTCTTGTTTTAGTCGCAAATATGGTTAATGAGGAACACGCTATATTAATTTCAGATTTTTCTCATGAAAAATGTGTCTGTACGAGTCGAAATCATAAATATTGCTTTTGCCTCTCCCTTCTTTCCCCCCCTCAAAGGCTAGTCTAGTAGCAGATTCACGTTCACCGTGCGTCGTGTGCCTGAGAGGGAAAGAGAGAAGAGACAAAAGTAATGTTTTATGAGTTTCGATCGTACAGGCTCATTTTTGATGGGAAAAATCTGAAATTAATTCAGCATCTTCCTCATTTACTATATTTTCGACTAAAACAGGAAAAAAGTTGGTCGGATTAATAGTTTGGCTGTGAAAAATGTTTGAATGTTACAAAGTGTCGATTGGACAAGGACAGACGAACTACGGCACGCGTTACTCCATTTCCAACAGCAGCTGATCTCTCAAAATTGATGAAAATATGAATTTAAGATCGTAGATGTAGAAAATAACATCTACTTTAAAATAAATGCTTATTTTCTTGAAGATTTATTCAATTGTTACTAAAAATCACAGCGAGGCATCAAATAGTTCGTTTATCTTTCTTCAACCAACGA
This sequence comes from Prorops nasuta, assembly GCF_024137725.1. NCBI lineage: Eukaryota > Metazoa > Arthropoda > Insecta > Hymenoptera > Bethylidae > Prorops > Prorops nasuta. The sequence goes on along the minus strand of NW_027117208.1, from coordinate 2,042 downwards.
TGAATAACATTCAAACATTTTTTATAGCTAAACTATTAATCCGAGCGACTTCTTTCTTGTTTTAGTCGAAAATATGGTTAATGAGGAACACGCTATATTAATTTCAGATTTTTCTCATGAAAAATGTGTCTGTACGAGTCGAAATCATAAATATTGCTTTTGCCTCTTCCTTCTTTCCCCGTCGCTAGCGAGTCGAGTAGCAGATTCACGTTCACCGTGCGTCGTGTGCCTGAGAGGGAAAGAGAGAAGAGACAAAAGTAATGTTTTATGAGTTTCGATCGTACAGGCTCATTTTTGATGGGAAAAATCTGAAATTAATTCAGCATCTTCCTCATTTACTATGTTTTCGACTAAAATAAGAAAGAAGTCGTTCGGATTAATAATTTGGCTGTGAAAAATGTTTGAATGTTGCATAGTATCGATTGAACAAGGACAGACGTACTACGGCACGCGTTACTCTCTTTCCATCATCAGCTGATCTCTCAAAATTGATAAATATATGAATTTAGGATCGTAGATAGAGAAAATAACATCTACTTTAAAATAAATGCTTATTTTCTTGAACATTTCTTCGATTTTTACCAGGAAACACAGCGAGGCATCAAATAGTTCGTTTATCTTTCTTCAACCAACGATGAATAACATTCAAACATTTTTTATAGCTAAACTATTAATCCGAGCGTCTTCTTTCTTGTTTTAGTCGCAAATATGGTTAATGAGGAACACGCTATATTAATTTCAGATTTTTCTCATGAAAAATGTGTCTGTACGAGTCGAAATCATAAATATTGCTTTTGCCTCTTCCTTCTTTCCCCGTCGCTAGCGAGTCGAGTAGCAGATTCACGTTCACCGTGCGTCGTGTGCCTGAGAGGGAAAGAGAGAAGAGACAAAAGTAATGTTTTATGAGTTTCGATCGTACAGGCTCATTTTTGATGGGAAAAATCTGAAATTAATTCAGCATCTTCCTCATTTACTATATTTTCGACTAAAACAGGAAAAAAGTTGGTCGGATTAATAGTTTGGCTGTGAAAAATGTTTGAATGTTACAAAGTGTCGATTGGACAAGGACAGACGAACTACGGCACGCGTTACTCTCTTTCCAACAGCAGCTGATCTCTCAAAATTGATGAAAATATGAATTTAAGATCGTAGATGTAGAAAATAACATCTACTTTAAAATAAATGCTTATTTTCTTGAAGATTTATTCAATTGTTACTAAAAATCACAGCGAGGCATCAAATAGTTCGTTTATCTTTCTTCAACCAACGATGAATAACATTCAAACATTTTTTATAGCTAAACTATTAATCCGAGCGTCTTCTTTCTTGTTTTAGTCGCAAATATGGTTAATGAGGAACACGCTATATTAATTTCAGATTTTTCTCATGAAAAATGTGTCTGTACGAGTCGAAATCATAAATATTGCTTTTGCCTCTCCCTTCTTTCCCCCCCTCAAAGGCTAGTCTAGTAGCAGATTCACGTTCACCGTGCGTCGTGTGCCTGAGAGGGAAAGAGAGAAGAGACAAAAGTAATGTTTTATGAGTTTCGATCGTACAGGCTCATTTTTGATGGGAAAAATCTGAAATTAATTCAGCATCTTCCTCATTTACTATATTTTCGACTAAAACAGGAAAAAAGTTGGTCGGATTAATAGTTTGGCTGTGAAAAATGTTTGAATGTTACAAAGTGTCGATTGGACAAGGACAGACGAACTACGGCACGCGTTACTCTCTTTCCAACAGCAGCTGATCTCTCAAAATTGATGAAAATATGAATTTAAGATCGTAGATGTAGAAAATAACATCTACTTTAAAATAAATGCTTATTTTCTTGAAGATTTATTCAATTGTTACTAAAAATCACAGCGAGGCATCAAATAGTTCGTTTATCTTTCTTCAACCAACGATGAATAACATTCAAACATTTTTTATAGCTAAACTATTAATCCGAGCGTCTTCTTTCTTGTTTTAGTCGCAAATATGGTTAATGAGGAACACGCTATATTAATTTCAGATTTTTCTCATGAAAAATGTGTCTGTAC
>NW_027117207.1:0-26319 GCF_024137725.1 Prorops nasuta | reverse complement strand
GTGTAGGTTATATATATATATATATATGTAGGCATATGAAGAATATCGAGGCAGCGACGGTAGGAAATTCCATTTTTCCAGCCAGGCTCATTTCTGTGGATTGTTTCGAAGCTGCCGTTTCATCCCCGGAGAATCGCCGTGCCCCTGGGCCATCCAGCAATTTTCCTCTAATAATCATCGCATCCAAGGAGGAATAAGCACCAGCCGAGACTGCTTCATTGAAATTAATTCGAGATGGAATGCAATAGCACTTAGCACTCGACCATCATCCGCAACGCGAAAGCTGCAGGCACCAGCTGCCGAGACTTTCGATATTTCGAAGCTTTCGATTAAAAGCTCTCGAGTGCTTTCAAGCGTCCTCGCACCAATCACCTTTGATAATATCTCGATAGGAAAATATTTTCGAAAAGGAACTCATCCCCTGTAGCGAGAATTTCCCATTTGTTCGACACGCAGTCGATCGAACACCTTCCTCGAGAGATTCACTCTTCGAGTTGATTTATATATATTAACATGAATGAGACGTTTGTCAATCCGGGAAATCCTCAGCTTTGGTCAAAGTTTGCAGGAATTGTTTCGCATTCTGTCGTTTAAAGGAGCCGAGAATTGTAAAAGGTTTTCGCCAGAGGTCTTTGTAAAGGAACTTTTGCCGATTCTCCTCTTTCTTCCTGCTGAGTTTTTTCGAAACTCTATCCACTGAGAGGGTAAATTCCTCGCTGTAGGAGAGACATTATTATCCTGGCTAAGTTTAGTTGAAGCGCGCGATAGAAAAAAGAACTTTCGCGTTGACTGCGCTTCAGGCGAGTCACGCTATCATTTTGCTCGTTCATCATGGAGGACTATAGGAGCTGCGAACCTTGCAAAACAACGAGTTCGCCTCGCGACGTTTCCAATGACACGGCAGCTCGTGTTAATTACCAATATGTATCGGAGCCTGTATATATATGTTGAATGTATATTCAGAAAATTAACCTTTTTCTCTCCTATATACCACAGCGACGCGATAGACGCGTGTAAGCGCATGAATTACGGTAGCTTCAATTGAAATGTGAGGTACGAGGGGTGGGCGGGTCCAAGAGTCTAGACCGGTCTAGACGAGAAGTCTGCGTGACGTCACGGATAAAAAATCCGACGTGATTTAGCGAGAGTTACGAGGGAGGGTTGCATTAGGGCGCGGAGAAATGTGGAAAACAGCAAACTGGATGAACAATGGGCTGGATTTTATGCACGGCGCGTTCCTATTTATCCGTGCGTTACAAGTAAACAAGTGTAGGAGGGGGGGGGGTTGGCCATTCCCATAAACAATCATGACTCTCCTTTACATCGCCTCCATAAATTCATTCCTGTCGACAAAGAAACACCACCTTACCAGCTACAATTCTCGAATGCTTAGCAATACGCGTCGATTTACGCTTCGAATAATGCAGACTCCCGTGACTTTTTCTTTTATGCATTTTCATCCTCCGCGAGCGAGAAATGCAAAAATGCGAAATCTCATATGTTAGGGGGTCCACCGAGCAAATCCTGTCACATCGATCTGCACTCCGTCAGGCTATTTTACGCCACGCTGCCCGAACTGTACAACAGGCGGAAAAATTCGAGAAAAAACCAATATACAAACCTGCGGATATTTCGACAAAATTCTTCGTGCTTCGGAGACGCGGGGAAGTTTATTTCTCTGCGATGGAAATGGTAGCTGGATTAGCTCGTTGATTCGTCGAACGTAAATTCTCCGATCCGATCGCGATACCCCAAACGATCGGACGCGTCGTTACGAATATTTAAAAATTCATTACGCGAGCTTCTAGGCAATAGATTATTGGAAACTCGCACAAACGACAAATCCAAACACCAAATGGTTATTACGCGCGAATTACGTAACACCTTCATCACCGTGGTCGATTCGTCACTTGCAATTGATCGGCTGAACACGAGGCTATGTAGAATGCAATAGCAAAGTCATTTGGCAAATGAATGCTTTTGATTATAACAATAGCATCTTGCGAAGCCTTGCCAAATTGAACGTCAGTTTTCTCTTGTTGGACAAATGACGATAAGATCGTTCTAATAATCAGAATACTACTATAATAATTTTCAAGTATTTTTTACTTTGTTCTAGCCTTAGGAATAATTATTTCGTAATTGTACAGAGGCAAGAATGTTACAGTAAAATTTAACGAAAAGCAGGAATTTCTACTGCATTTTTTATGCAGTACCGTCAACACATCTTTTCAATTCTGTCATTGTTGAAGCGTACGCAGTAAAAATAAAGACACTATAAAATATCAGCTATATATAATACTAATTACTGTAAAAAACTGTATGAAATTTTACTGTAGGTTGTAAGTAAAGGTTGGGTAATATTCAATTAGTTCCTAAAATTGCTGAATGTAGCTTTCGCGTGTATCTACTCAAATTTTTACCGTGTTTGCTGTAAAAGCTTAAAAACACTCGCATTAGTTTGCGCTATTCATTGACTTTCCAACACTCGGATACTTATTTAATACACACATTACACACAAACAGGCTGGTTGTTTTGCACATCTATAAATCATAAGAAAAGTACATAACTGTCATGGAGAACGTATACATATACAATATCTAATACGGTGTATCGGGAGCATCACATATTTTATACATAGTGTGGAGAGTCATGCTTCCCTTGGTCCGTCGATCGCTTTAAACGCCCAAGAGGTTTCATGCAAAAAAACCCCTAGTCTCATAATTATAAGAGACATTCAATTTTTGCGCAAGGCATTTTTAAAGTTTTTTTACTATTTGCATTCCATAAAATCTTATGCAAAGTTTTGATGCATCTTACAGTTACGGAGATATACGTCTTTCAACATCAATGCTCCGGGGCGTTTGAAGTGACCAACTCTGTACACAAATCGATAGGTATGAATAGTAATAGGAAGATACACAAGATAACGTTAAAATCGCCTTAGCCACCAAGTGACAGAGTTACGAAGCTCTAAACAAAGCGTAATAAAATTAATGACGTAGAATACGAAATTTTACCATGGATAATACATTTGATGCAAATGTTGGTATTGTTATTTTCATGCTCAGCTTCTTTGAACGAAAATTACTGCAGTACACGATAAAAATTAATTTAACCTTTTCGAAGTAATATTCGGTACTATTTTTTTCATAAACTTCCGTAAAAGTTGAAGTGTGAAAAATATTTATTCATTTAGTTCGCTAAAAACTGGTTGATTTTTTCCTTCAAAGAAATTACATTATAAATTAGTATATGCAATTTTAAACACCACTGCAATTAACTCACTTTTCCTTTGAGTGAAAAGATATGATACCAGAACAGTATAAAATCTGCTTTAACATTTCCTCCATGTACATGTAAGCAAAACATTAGCCAAGTGGAAAACGAATGAACGAGAAATTAGAGATAAATATTGAATCTTTTCGTAAAAATTGATTAAAATGGATTTTGATCGGAGTTAATTAATGAAACCTCAAACTATTGGTTTCACTTTTCGCCGGGGATTCATTAATTCCTGGCAAAGTTTCGTATTAACACGTTGGATAGTTTATGCAGTCATGGCAAAAGTGTCTTGAACTCCGATATACGAGGTAAAATTTCCAGTTGGCAGTAGCAATATAATGAGTGGCGTGTTTTCGCGAGTAATTTCGTAGACACCTAGAAAATGATTAGAGTCGAAAGCAGTGGAAAGTATCGGCGATTCCGGGCGGCTGAATCGATTGAAACTGATATATAGGTTTCGCAGTCGAGCGATCGCCCTCGACAATATTTGCCAAATGCTCGCCCACGACGACGCACTCTATGTCCAATGGAATTTTGATCATCCAGCTGGAAGCTGAGAATCTTTCGCTTGTGAAAATTAATCAAAAATATTCCGTGCTTTGACGCTATACTCGCAAAATTTCCAACTCCGAATAATCGAAAGGCAATTAATATATAATAATTATACGAAAAAGCTTGATTTTCATTTTCGTTCGATAGAATTAACACGAGGTATTTATACACTATACTACATTCACATTCTGGTTTCCGGAACGTGCAAAATCGAATGGATTGGTGTGGGTGGGTACGCGGCGCGGGCGGCGGTCTAGCGAGCGGGTCGTTTACCTGACTGGGCCCAGGTTAAGGTTGCCGGTGTTGCCACGTGTGCACCATGTTCCTTACGACTTGGCACGGTTTCTATTTCTCCTGGACCACACACACACACACACACACACATATATATATACTCGTACAAAGATTCCTTCAAACTTTCCTTCAACCTTCCGATCATCCCTCCTTCCGTGCCAACTTTATATCCCTTTATCCTCTCGTGCACCCAGAAAATCTATTTCTTTTAAGAGACTTTTAAGCTATAGCAACGTAAACAGTAGAGCACTAGAGCAGTTATAAAAAAAAGCTGCGTATCCACATGAATGATTATAAATGTCAAACACAAGACCAGAGCTAATTAGCAGCTACAGTATATACATATATATATATATATATATATATATATTGTAGAAGGAACGAAAGAGGTTGGAAGCTGAGTATTGAATTAATAAGGACAGTGGAAAGAAATTTCTTGATGGATATTTTCCATATGCATATTGTATAGTATAATGCACTGATATAGCTTGTATTTCTCGCTTGGTCCTGTTTGCCCAGGAGCTTATGCGCTTTCTCGCGCGTTTTTACACTTTCCGCTCACGTAGCGGTATTCTTACTCCCCCCTACCCCTCCTATATATCTCTCTCCCTCTCCGTTCCTCCCTCGAGCCTGGTGTGTAGGTCAGGAACCATTAGGAACGCTCGGCAACCTCCACTTTCCGTGGAAGACGGCCTGCCACTCCATTGTTCTTGAATGGTGCAGCTGTTTCCTACACCCTCCCCCCATCCCCCCTCCTTATCCAACTAACCAACACGTTTCGCTAGAGACTCCAGTCTACATATTCCGTGCGATTACACACGCTTTGTGCCTATCCACCCCTGCATCCCCAGCCATCCAATATACCGTGCACTATATAGTAACACCTATAACGAAACGACGAATCAATCGATCAATTACCTCGAAATCTTTCAATTACCCCCTACCAAATTACACCCCTTCTCCCTACTCGGAAATAAATCTAGAATTTGACGAATTTCAACGTAAAACAACAGACTTGTACGGGGCGAATTTGGCTCCCTTCCACACTTGGGAATTTGCATCGGAATGAAAATGATTCCTGGCGCGCAAACTGTACGAGGAGTAAAACTATACGCATTGTTCGAAAGAGTGTAGATGGCGCGTGTTTATATGTGGTGAGTGAGCGAGGAGAAAGAGGAGACCAGGAAAGACGGGGGTAGGGGGAATCACCGATGAAAAAGCAGAGAAAAACAAATGCCAACCAACGGACAAACGTGAAACTCCCAATAAAATGGAAATAAGTGCGACTGTAACGGGAAATCAAATAAAATTCAATACGCGTCCTGCAGTATTCCTACCTGTTCAAAACGCATCGTCGATTCTCCGTGAAAAAAAGTGGCTCGCCTCGTGTATACAAAGGACACTCACCCTGAAACAGAAAAAAAGACAGAGGTTTAAAAATCATGCGCTAATAGGTTTTGCGGCTTTGCGTTTCGTTGCTTCAAAGTCCACGCGACGCGCGAAAGATAAATTTGCGAATGGGACAAGGACGTTCGGAACCGTTTAAAGGAACTGATTACATCCTGGCCCCAGAATGCATGGTTCCTATATACACGTATACCTGCCAGCCGTACGTTATTAGAAACTTGCATCGCGTAAATTGAGGATTTTTATTCGAACGACGGTGATCCCCGTCGACGTCTCGATCGCTCGAGATTTTCACGAGGTCCTGCGTGTCCCGAAAAGTCTCACTCACCGAGTTTCGACGCGGCATTTCGACAACAGATGGCGCCAACTTTGCAAACAAGTCCGCGAGGCATGTCCCAGCCAACTTTCAGCCGTTTCTGGCCTTATAGCATAGACTTGCGTGCAAGATTTTCTGCATCCAACTTTAATGAAAGCACGAGTTTTTCGACCATTTGCTAAAACTTTGCAAGACACGTATACCCTTACTTTAGAGAAACTTTTGCGAGTTTTATATCTGAATTATTTCTCAGCCCTCTCCCTCGAGAGTACTTCACTGACCCTTATACTTTTCATTACCGTGTACTTCCTCGTCCGTCGACTAATTTTTTCCTTCCATCAATCCACGAATTAGCGAATGTCCCGGATATTTATCCTGGGTGACCCTGCGTACCGAGTGCTATCTTCTCGCAGTATATTTACCGTCCAGCTGAAACTTGCTCTATTTGTATTAATCTCCGGCTTATTATTATATACGATGACCAAAGATACCGGTTAACTAGCCGGGGAATACGAATTTAAGCTTGGAATTTCGGTGACTTCGGTATTCTCGTGCGTTACACGACCAAGTGAAATTGGCAATTAGCTAGCCGGGCCTTGTCTTCGAATTAGGTTCTGCTAGTAATACACTCACATGCACAGACGTATATACTACTATATAATCTTACGAGGTAGGGATCCCGGATAAATAATTGGCAATTCACAGTGTGTAGGTCGCGAAGGTCTGGTTTGGCTCGCGTGGTAGGTCATTTTCCTCCATTTAATTCACCCAACGAGCTGCCGCATGCTATGTGTATGTATATATACGCAAAAGTACTCCTATACGTACACGGTTGGTCTCCAATATATACTATATACTTGCCATGTAAACGGTTCTAGATTCTACGAAAATTACCAAAAAATCCCTGTCCCTGTTTCGTTTAATTTCACGTTGATATTATTAAAAGAGCAGAGAAAGGTTGCGGCTGTAAAGAATATGTAAAATCCAGTTATAAATATTGGTAGTTCTATCACTATATAGAGATATGAAACCAATCCTATGTAGGGAAATTCGAAAAAGAAAAGAAAACATGGAAATTATTTGAGGATTAATTTTTGTCGAGTTTCGTAACTTAGTTTCGTTGCTGTCACCGTTCACCTTTGTAGCATAAGCAAACTTATTTAACAGGCTATCGTTTGCTCGATGCAGTTTATGAATTTTCAAGTAAGTGTGATAAAACGTGGGTGTTTTTTTTTCTCCAGTTTTCCGCATCGACTTTCCTTGGAGAAGCGATTCATGCTTCAAGAACTTTGCCCTTCTTTCACGATAAAGCGCCCGTGAAACATCAAGCGTATATAGTTTTTGGATTGCCTCGGCACGTATAATTTTTTATTCTCCCCCCCCCCCCTCCCCCTTGATACAATTCTCCTGTGAAATATATATATATATATATATACCGGGCAGTTGGTTATAACCATATGACTAATGCTACAAATTTATGTAGTAGTATGAATAATTGTAAGAAAGAAGTTTTCCTCTTCCATTCTTAAATCTAGCCATTAACGAAGAAGTTATCGAGGATTAAAAATTGTTTAATTAAACGCTCCTTATGGGCAGAGCAATGGCCAATCTTCTGCCATAGGCCAAACTTCGTGAGAATGTTCCTCTGACCAATACGAAGCCTCGAAAGAACAATTTTAGTCTTTATAATAACGTTGCCGATATAATTTATATTTAAAAACAGTACTGAAAGTTTTTCCTTTCAATTAGTCGTACTATCATGATTTTAACGCATGAGAAAAAATGTCAAGAGGAATGAAATTTTTTAGGTAAAAAACCCAGTTTTTCTGATCAATTCTCAGTGATATTCCCATATGCGTTTACCCGATATTTCAAAGGCTGCGTACCTTTGTACTATGTACATGTATCTGTGTCGAGATTGTATTTTTCGACTGGAATTTTTTTACATTCAAACCAGGTTAATCCTACTTGCGAAAATCAGCAGGCAGTAACAAAATCCGAGGCAGTAGCGCGGATCGGGGCACTTCTAATCTTGACCGATAAGCCCAGTGAAACTGCTGATGTAATTTCAGAGCGCGGAACGACCTGAAATTCCGTACGCACCGCTAATTAAGCGGCAATTGGCGAAGCGAGAACCGCGGAGTAGCCGAAACTCGCTAGTCTTTTTCCCTTCCGGAAGTATCCCACTAATTACCTCCGGTCGAAAATTCCCCCGTTCCTCTATTGCTGCTTGCTTGCCGTGCCACTTTTAATCGTCCTATCAATCACAACTTTTGGCCGAGTAGTTTTTTCTGAGCCTTATTCAAGCCAATTCTTTTCCCTCCCATCAAAATAATTTGGCCTATTAATTATATTCTACCATGAAATTTGTGTTATTTAATTTTATACACGAGGTAGAAAATAAAAATATGGTGGGGATATAAAATTGTGTTTTCTAAGCACAATACAATGTAATACTTTCGATTTTAAAGGTAATAATTTATGCATTTTGTCAAGGAGAATAATTATTCTTCTTTTCTTACAATCTACATTGTAATAAATATAAGAGAGTATATAGGCTCAAAATTATATAAGATATGAAACAATAAAGCCCTATAGCTTTCAATCATACGCGTATCGTATAAATCTGAGCATCAAGTTGTCAAGCGATAGGATCATTGGGGGTTATCTCTAAATTTCACAGGAAAATCCAGTGTATGACATGTTGCATCTGCGAATCTACAGCGAGGCAGCATCGAATTCTGTTCGTGACCGGTCGCTTCAGGAGAGTAATCGTATCGTTTGTTTCCCAAAAGGATTAGGCGTCATCGGCTAAAATAAGCAACAACTATTCGAACCCAATTGTCCGTATATATAGATGCACGAATGTATCGATAACTAAATCTGCGTTATAAAATCGAAGGAATAACTTTTACTTGTGGGGAGATATTTCAATAATTCTTGCTCCGCAGCGCGTAGGTAGGTAGGATCCGGTAACAGGATGGAGGCCGTGATTCGGATTGCCTTAGGGGGTTGGTTATTCTCGGCGAACTGAAACCTGGTTGCGGAGTCGAGGTAAGGTAAGGTTGGTTACGCGTATTACAATATACAGTTAAATTCGAGCGTCGAGAATTCCGTATATAGGCACGTTAAGTCTATGGAGCGCGCGAATGATATTCAAGCTCGATTCCCTTGCAAGTGACATTAATCCAGTAGATTCAGTGACGTCGAAAAACCCCCCTAACAGACGTTATGAAAGTGTAAAATGCGTTACTATCGAGAAATCTGTCGTCCTTTATTGGGTATCGAAATAACGTTATTAGTTTCGGTGTTTAAATTTGGTTGAGGAAAAGAAATAATATTATCAATGAATTTCTTTAAACGATTGCGGCTGATGAGACAAAATAGAGATAAGTATTCAGTGGTTCATGAGAATGGAAACTACACTGAGAAAAGAAATTACTTCAATTTAGTAAATTCATTTACTTGACTTTTGATTTATTTAAATTTAATAAATATAGTTAAAAATGAGTAAATATTGTTCCTTTGAAATAAATGTTTTATTTAAAAATAATGAAAAATATCTTGGATTTTTATTTTCTTGATACAAATAATTAAATATTTCGATTAAATAAATATCTTTATAATCAAGTGTACAAAACACTAATTGCAAAAATATCTGTTTACTTGGCATTTCTACAAAACTGCGAACGAATAATACTTTCAAATCAATTTATTATTTTATTCGAAGAAAGCAAATATTTATTTGTTTATGATCAGGATGAATTCAAACAAATATTTACTCACAGTTAAAGAGAATTATTTTAAATAAGAAAATATTTATTTCCAGCAAATTATTATCACCTTAGAGTAATAGTATAATTCCTTAAAACCAAGTAAACAAAATTTGTTAAATATAATAAATATTTCCTACAACTAACTTTATCCTCACTCAAATCAAGAAAAGATACTTTAAAAATAATTTAACGAAACTTTTGTTTTAATATGCACTGTTTCATTAAATAGAAGTAAATAATTGTTTCTTTCATATATAGAAATTACTTAAAATAAAAGAACGACCACTTGCCGCAAGACATTGATCTAAAACGAGAATAATAGTTATTTCATGTTAATTGAAAAATTTATTATTGTTCGGGATTTTAGGTGTGTTGATGCAAGCGATTCGAGATTCGAGCTGCCTCGCTCTAACACACTCTCTGTCTCTCTCCCTCACAGTTCGGCGTAACGCCGCCAGGTGGCTGGCTCGCGTAGCGGCTTTCTCGCTGACAAGATTTTGCCTGCGAAGTACTTAAGCACGCGAGTCACGCCTGCTCGTTGTCTCTCGACAACGTCGAGACCGTGGAGACTGCTCTCTAGTTCCGTTTTGGAATGCAATAGCACAGTCTTAGGACTTTGTTCCTATCCTTTTTTTCAGTGCTTAAAGCACTATCGTATAACATACGATTTTCGAAGCCTTGTTTCCCTTAACTTAATATTTAACCCATCTGCGTATACCACTCTGGTTGCGCAGTCTACATCCTATCCTTCTTTTCCTTAAACCATTTGACTTTCTTTTTGTGAAAACCATACCGAGTCAGGTCTCTCACAATTATTTAATAGTAAATATATATACATTCAAATTAAAACAAATATATTTGTTTTCATGATCCAGTGGTTTATAAGCAAGTATAGCTTATTTACTTGAAAAAAATACTGCTGCTTTTATCCCCAGAGGAAACAATGTGACAAAACTAAAGATATAATAATTTGATAGTAATAAATGTTATAATGCTATCATAAATTTAAAATTATTTTTAATTTCAATGAATATTCCTTTAATTTAAAAGAACATTTTATAAATTTAATGACTAAAAACTCATTAGAGCAAACATTTCATTTACTTGAAAGAAGCTACTAATTCTTTCGTAGTCAAATACTGTATAAAATACACTAAAGGTGGTTCGAACGTGATTTTCTAGTTAAATAGAGTTGTAGGTAGTTACAAAATTGAAGGTAGTACTTTATGTATTCTAGTTATCATAGAAAATCAGTTTGCAAAAAATAAATAATTTAAGTGTTATTTTTATTAATCTTTCTGAAACAATTATATTAAAAGAAATACTCATATGATTTGAGTATTTGCCACATTTCCATGCAGAATATAGATAAGTACGGAATTAAAAATTTTTCACGAGTAATAATAGGAGATTATTATCGGTAATATACACGTTTCGGTGATTTAAAAATTGTTTTAATTTAAAATATATTACTACAGTTTTTTATTGCTTTGTATTGTCATTGCAATACGGGACATCATAAATTTCTTCAAAATGTGTTGATCGCCCATTAGGCTACACGTTAAAAATGCCAATTTGAAATAATTATTTTTTACTTGTATCATCGGTAACATCATTCAAAATTTTAGTAGATTATTCCTCTATGCCTAAATAACCTTTCTTTAAAATTTTAAAAAATTCTGAAGAAATTTCATTGGCGCTCGAACCACCTTAATGAAACATAATTATTTAATGCTACCAAATAATATGGCACCACTAGCAATTGACTATATGATTTTAATTTTAAGGAATATTCGCTTAATTTAAAAGAACACTGTATAAATTTAATGATTTAATATTCATTGAAGCAAACATCTCATTCACTTGAATGAAGTTACTGTTTACACAAATGCAATGTACCATTTGTTGTGATTGTGTAAATTTTAACGCTAACTGGAAAGCTTCCTAAATTTTAATTGTCGCACGTCTTTAGCGACACTCATATAAAGTTGAATTAATTCAACTTCCACCGATGTCGCAAGGTCGCTAGCGACTACACTTCCCTTCGTTTTGGAATTAAAGTCGCGCAATTCATCTCCTTTTCTAATAGCAGGACTTTGTCGCTTGCGATAAGTAGCCACGAACGACAAGTGAAAACAGCATAATGCAGACATCCAACAATCTGATTGGATCACATTATATATATCTAATCTATTCATCCAATAAGATTTAATGAATATTCCAGAAGTTTTCTTAACAGTACCTAGCTGCTTTTTACATCCGGCTACCGTTACCCCCTCTCCCATTGTCATTTCCGTTTGGAACCCGGAGAAGAACGTTGGAACAAGTGGATGTGAGGACGGACCACCAGCGAAATTATTAATACTATTTTAACGTGGTAGTGAAAGTTATGTGTTATATATTTTCTCACTACGAAGAATAAAAATATTGTATCATACGTAGAGTGTAACGCAATACAAATAATATTTTGAAGTTTCATAACGCATTGTTAGTGTTCAATGGAATGATGCAATGGATGCATTTACGATAAATTTGTTGACCGAATGGAACCTAGAAGATCTCATTTCATCATTCAAAGGTAAGAAAATCTTGCGAATTATTAATTTTCTTTTGTTTTTATACATAAAGACACTTCCAAGGAAAATGTTGTAGCAATGAAGTTGCATTTTTGGTTGTAGATTAGTGTAAGTGCACGTGGCTGCCATTTTCAGTAATAGGCACATAGTTTAAAATGAATATTTATTTTCTGTTTAAACTAAAGTAACCTTTGGACTTAAATTGACAACATCCTTCTACCTTCGTATCTAATATATTCCATACCTCTAACATTTGTTACTGCAACTGCTTCATTTTATCATAAGATATTAAGTTACCAAATTTCTATAACTATTTTTCTTAGTATGCTAGCAGCAACTTATAAACTTATAAAAACTTGATTTTATCAGTCATTTTAGTTTTATACATACTGTATGTACTAAGTATAATAAGAATATATACTGTATTTAGTTTTGTAATAGCTCTGGTACTGCAAACCTTTGTCGGACTGCAACAAATTATGGTAATATTTTCTTTTCTTAATCATACGCTGTTTATTGCAATGATTTTAATCTCATTATAATTCATTTGTACGATAGTAATTCAAATTAATAGAACCTATTATGATATACGCAGAACAAATCTCTCATTATTTTCTGTATTAAAAGTATATTCTAATGTAGTACATACATTAGTGATTAAATATTCATATTTCTAATCGTAAACTGAAATTATGCAGAAATTTTGTCTACTCTTTATATCAGGAAATATATAATCTAAATAAAAATGCTATTTAATGTACCATGATATTCGTAGTAAAAGTTCTTATATGAAGAGGAATTTTGTGTTTACTGTTCGACAAGAATATACCTATTTTATATATTAATAAATATTTACTGCGAACATCATTGTACATTAAATTTACATATTTATTTTATTCACTTAAATATTTATATAATAAAATAAATAAAAAATTGAATGAATAGATAGGTTTATCTGTAACACAGTATGTAAATTGATTTTTCTAACTGTTTTCCTTTTTGTTGTTTAGAAAATGAGATTAATGAACAAAACATTAAACATTTGAATGACTCAATGCTAAAGGAATTGATTCCTAAAATAGGAAGAAGAATTTTATTTATAAATAAATTGAAGCAGCTATATTCCAATGAATCTTTGTCGCAGGTACAGTACTCTAATAATATTAGTAAAATATATTACAATTTTGGAAAAACTGAATACAAATGTATAAGGTGTATGTATATTTCTTATTTAATCAGTTTCCTAAATTTTTATATAGAACAAAACAAGTTCAATAGAAAACTTGTCAAGTGATGATGAAGTTTCTAATGATGAAAATGCGTTACCTTCAGCAAATAACTCACTCATTTCAACTCGTTTGTATAATGATAGAAGAACTATACATAAAACTTTAAAGAAAAGTACTAGAGGTTCCGCAGTTTTATGTACATATAAAAAAAACAAAGTTCTGTCGATGAAAAACAGAAATATAATCGTTGACATAATTATGGAGGATGTCTTACAAAAAGAAAAAAGGTGTTCATTGTTAATAACATCACTTCTTTATGTTTTTTCCTCGTTTATATTCATTATATTTTCTTTCATTAGATTAAGAAATGCAGATTTCCATGGTTTAGCTAAACAAATTTGTGAGGAATTTCCTACGGAAAATTTGAATACTTACTATGTGCCTCCAATAACAAAAAAAGAATCAAATATAAATAAGTCGATAAGTTCAAAAGGGAAGCTGGTTAGCAAATATCGAAATAATTTATATGGACTAAAACTATTAAATGCAGTTGGAACTACAGAGGAGGAAAGTGATACAGATGAGAATGTTGACATAGGTAAAGTTCATTAAATTTTGTCTAATTAATTTAATGCTGTTATAAAAAATCAATATTTCATTTGAAGGAAATTTCATTAGAAGGAAATTTCATTTGCTTTAAATGATATTTACTATAAATAATTAAATTATGGAATTGTTATTTTTAAAAGCAATATTATACATTTAATTAAATAAAATTTGCTTCTCTATCATATAAATGAAAAATTTATGTTTATAGATACCGAAGGACTTGAATTGAAACAATGGTTAAGCGTTACAATAACTCCTTGGGATAAGGTTAAAGAAAATTGGAAAAAATCATTTAATTTTAGACGACAGGAATATAAGAAAAATAAAGATTTTAATATTGCTACAATCGTCGCCGAATGGCCAATATTAAGACAGCCCAATGCGTTTGCTTTAATCAACGAGGATTTCGATTCATTACGTTTAACTACGGTTAATTTAAATGAAGAAATTTGGGAAACTTTTTTCCAAAAGGTTTTAAAATTAAGAGATTTGAATAACAGGGATTCGAATTCATTAGCATTAAAAGAAGTGGTAACATTAGAAGAAATTAATATAGGTTAGCGTTCGTTTAGTTTCCTATTTCATTACGAATATAATTAAATATATGTTTTTAAGCTTCTCAAAATAATTTCATTTTGATAACAAATAATGATTAAATAGATTTGAAAGTAGCTGGACAGTTATTATTGCTACCATATTTGCTGCCGCCTAAAGGACGCATAAAATGTGGTCAAAAACATTGGAAACCCTCCGTTACAGAATGCAAAGATAGTATTCTTATGCATTTACTGGTAATTTTTATATACTTTTTGTTTTACAAGGTGCAGTATTTGTAAAAAAATAGCAGACGTGTGTTAAATATTTTTGAAGTGGTCAACTAAGCTTGAAAGAACAATGTATGTATTAAAATATAAATCAAAACTTGTTTAAAGTGAGTCGAAACCTCTAAAAAAGATTGTAATAACCTAGGATTTTTTATTTTAGTAGTTACTTACATTATGCCATCAAATTTGCTTAATATGTTAGTAAATATTTAATACACATGCCACGGACTTTCTTCAAATAGAGCACCTTGTATTATATCCGTTAACGTAATAATTTTATTTACATGAAGATTTTTGACAGATTCCTGGAGATATAATTGTTAAAGTTGATGAAAGAAGAGAATTAATGAAGAAATTGAACTTGTCGGTTCAACCATTCATCATAATAATTGGGCCTACATTAACAGATATTGAGTCGATATATGTATGCCTTGATGACATCATATACAAATTGGAATCTGTATTGCAAGCTGTCGACATTTGCTTCAAGATATTTCATGTGTTTAACCTCAAGTACCCACCAGAAAGTGAACACATCTGGCAGCTGGTGCAATTGTATATATATAATATAAAAACAGTGTACGACAAATACATTTCTCAAGTCGCCGAATTAATAACTGATATGAACAAGGTACGACAGCAATGTAAACTTAAATTTAAAATACATTATATTAACTATACTTTTCTTCAATTTAAGTCTCATAAAAGTCTTAGTCTATATAAAAATAATCATTAGTTTAGACCGCACTTTACGCAGTTGACGTTTTATAAAATGTAATTGCTTCTGCTCCATATATATTTGGAAATAAGTATACATACCTAAACAAAATGATTTGTTGTCCATATTGTAATAAAATTATAGAAGAAAGGAAATTTTTTAAAGTCCATGTAAAAAGAAATCATAAATTTCTATTAAATAGCTCATGTTATTGTAAATTTCGAAGTTGTTATAGATCTTTCTCTAACTTTTATGGATTTAAACAACATTATTTAAGAGAACATATGGCTGACGGTAGAGCCGGTAGTATTAAGGATGTTCAATATAATGGGCCAGTTACAATCGAAGAAAACAGGTTGTTTGAAAATTTCCTTTCAGATAATGAGGAACCAAATTTAATTGATGCCATAAAATCGGATATGTTAACTTTTACGAGAAACGAATCAAAATTAAATTTCAATGGTTTCAAAAATATTATTGTTTCCTATGTTTCATTATATATCGCTAAATTCTACAGTTTTCTAAACATACCTCGAAATTTTAGTTTACAGATATTAGAAACGTTGAAAGAATTTTTTTCCATGTCATTAAAAAAAATTGTAGAATATATTAGTTCTAATCAAATGTGTACTGTTCCACAAGAAACTGCAATTCTACAAGCTGTAGATGAAGCTTTCAATTATTTTACATCGGAATTTATAATTTTCAAATATTTTGTTCAACAAGGAACTCTGATTATGCCGGTAACTCGTAGTATAGATACAGGTTTGAGACCCCGTTCTTCTAAAGGAAAAAATATAGTTTCCATTTTCAACATTACTATTGAAACAGTGCCTTTAAAAATAACTTTAACGAAATTTTTACAATTGCCGCATGTTTTTGATTGTATTATAAATGAATTGGAAAAGCAAAGAGAACCTGGTTTCTTTAGTTCCATATTGGATGGTGAAGTTTGGCAAAATATTAAAGCAAATTTTCCTGAATCAATTGTCTTACCGTTAAATATATATTTTGATGACTTCGAGATTAACAATCCGTTAGGTTCTCATAATAATATAAATAAAATAGGATCTGTTTATTTTACCATTCCATGTATACCTAATGAATACAAAAGCACCTTGAATAATATATTTCTTGCTCAACTACATAAAACGGAGGATTATAAACATTATGGCAATTCTATAATTTTTCATAACCTTATCCAGGAGCTAGCCGAATTAGAAACACTTGGTACTACTGTTACATTTAATGGGGCAGTGAAAAAAATATATTTTGTTTTAACAGCAGTAATCGGAGATAATTTAGGATTAAACCAAATTTTAGGTTTCAATACAAGCTTCAATTCTAATTTTTCTTGTCGCTTTTGCAAAACTGATAAAAACCTACGAATGAGGCAATTAATGGAAAACGATAATCTAAGGCGTACCAAAGACACATATGCAGAAGACGTTCAGAATAGTACTTACGGCATTGCAGAACAATGCGTTTTCAATCAATTGCAATTTTTTCACGTAAATGAAAATGTTGCATTTGATGTAATGCACGATCTTTT
The DNA here is from genome assembly GCF_024137725.1 of Prorops nasuta. Lineage (NCBI taxonomy): Eukaryota > Metazoa > Arthropoda > Insecta > Hymenoptera > Bethylidae > Prorops > Prorops nasuta. Next base: position 9,180 of record NW_027117207.1, on the reverse strand, counting down.
TGAAGGTGTTTGTAGGTATGAAATGGGACAAATATTATACGAATTAATCTTCATTCAAAAACTGTTTTCGTTAGAGGTTCTAAATAATAGGATCCAGTATTTTGATTTCGGGAATAAATATAGTATAAATAAACCTGTTAGTATTTCAGATGCTGCAATTAAAAAAAAACTTATAATACTTTCTGCATCTGAAATGGCATGTTTCGTTCAATTTTTCGGTCTTTTTATTGGAGATTTAGTTCCTCACGATAATAAAGTTTGGAGAATATGGGTATTGTTAACTGAATTGATATGTACTGTTATGTCATCTTCGTTTAGCATTGAAAGTTTAAGTTATTTAAAAAATGTTATTTTTGAGCATCATTCATTATATCTAGAAACATTTAATGATAGTATTCTGAAACCTAAGCACCACTTCTTATTGCATTATCCAAGTATTATAAAAAAATATGGTCCGATCAAATATCTATCCAGTTTCAGATTTGAAGGAAAACATAAACAGTTTAAAAACATTGCTTCGGCAGTCGCTTCTCGCGTTAATGCTCCGCACACACTTGCTTTAAAGCATCAATTGCTTTTGAATTATCGCTTTTATTTAAATGATGGTTTCTCTAGTATTCCCAAATTAGGACCTCAACTACAAGAAAATTTACTAAATAGTATATGTCTTGAAGTACTGCAAGAAAAATTAGCTTTAAATACAATTAATAATTATAATTCCGTGGAATGGGTTAATTGTTACGGTACAATGTATAAACCAAAAATGCTTGTGATCGTAGAAAACAATGATATTTTTCCTACTTTTGGAGAGATTCGAAATATTATTGTGAATGGGAATAATATTTTGTTTATAGTTACAATTTTGCAAACACTTTCATTTGTCGAACATTATCATGCGTATGAAGTTAAAACAACGAAAAGTTGGAAATTAGTCTCTCGAAATGATCTAGAAGATTATTCCACTTTTAACATTCATATTTTGTCTAACGGTTTAAAATGTGTACCATGTATTTGAATTCCTTAATCATTTCGTGATGTGCTAGTATTTTTTTCATGTAAAGACTAAGACTTTTATATGAAAGCAAAGTGTTCTCTTTCTGACTTTTATAATTGTTGTAATGAATTTTATCCTATTTCAGGTTTAACAATAAGACACTTTTTTATGGATTACAATGTCCTTGAATAGACAACTTTAGTTTTTGATGTCGATAATTACTTTGACTTTCAGTTATTAATCATAATTGAATAATTTTATATATTACAGCGTTTTTTTTTGCGTTCGTTACATTAACTCAGTTACGTAAATTTAACACCCAATATATTAAATATTTAAGAAATATAAATATTATTTGTGCAATGCTCTGTGTTGAATAGTATATGATATTATGAATGAATATAATTATTAGATATGTATGCCATGCCATGTATTATACTATTTTATTTTGCTGTCTACTATCTATATGCTGTAAGGTTTAGTTGCTTGTATCTCTATACAAAATTATAAGGTGTTGCCTCTCTATTCCTAAATTTTTAAATATTTTTTATTTCCCTGTATCCTGTGTATAATATAGTGTTGCTCCCTTTACCAACATCTCAATTCGGTAAGTAGTGCAGTGACTCCATTATTTTCGTTAAAGTGATTATTGCTTAACACTAGATTGCCTGAAGAAATAAAGTCATTTTGACTGCTTTTTAATTTCTGTTAGAGAAAAAAAGTGTTTATAATAATAGAATTTCTTAGAATATTAAGACTTTTTATACATAAGCTTGTATAAAGTCTTAAAATCCTAAGAAATTCTATTATTATATACATATTTTTCTCTAACAGAAGTTAAAAAGTAATCAAAATGACTTCTTCAGGCAATCTAGTGTTAATCATACAAACAACAATAATTATAGGTAAACCAAAGGAAGAATTAGTCGCATTTAATAGATAATATTGTTAGAAAGTTAATGGTTGAAAAATGAAAATTCGAAAACTAAAGACAGAATAGTCTTATTACAGGATCAGGCCGCACATAGGTACGTTCAATGATCTCTATTAGTGGCATATGTTTAATATATCTGCATAAATGTAATACGTTGTTTCGAGTTAAGTTTCGTAAAGAAGAAATCATTTATTATTTATGTTTGTCAAACTTTATCATATTTACATAAATTTTTATTTTTACGACTAAATGATGCGCATTAAGCGACATTTCTTAAGACTTATCGCTGCTTTCCTTTAACACTTTAACCTATTTATGCTTTACAGACATTATGCACCGTTCTCTTTATATACAGTGTCTAACACGCAGGATTCATATCTGGGAAATTTTTGGTAGAATTTCACATAACTGACTTACAAAGAAAAGCATTGCAAAATTTGTTCACAGAAATTAATATTTATTGTGTTCAACATATTACAAAAGTAATTCCATTAATGGTAACGCATTAATATATTGATTCTAGTTTTCCTGCACTATCTTCTTTTCTCCAATGTTTTCATTCTCAAGCGGCCATTTTTGTCACCGTTCGACGCGTAACCTAGTGAGCGTTCCAACGACGAATAAGTAGTACGATACTGCTATCAAATGAATATAATCTTCATAATAATGAATCTTTCTCGCTAGTGGCCTTCTACATGAAACTTCTTATATATACTGAGTTCGAAACTCCTATAGGTATATTTAGGTTGTATACGACTCTATTGAATTGTTTAAGGTAAGTACATATTCTCTTCATACTAACAAATTTCTTCTAGCAGCGAAACAAGAATGGATCAAAGAAACACCTATGGAACAAAGATTGTAATTATATATAAATAAGGTAAGTGAAAATCGCTTATTACAAGTACATTCTCTCTACTTCAAAAAAATAAAGAATTTTCAAATAAAATAAATTTGTGTGTTATTCACTGTTACAAAACCAACGGTTTGTTCGACATCAGTAATTAAACTTGAATCAATTAAGGCACGAAATCGAGGAAACGTAAATAAAGGTTATAAGAAAGTAGGGATTTACAAAATTGCCTGCTATTTACAAATAAAGAAACTAATTGATATAAACAAATAAAATATTTGTAATTTTTTTTTAAATAAATATTTGCTTTTATTAAACTCAGTTATTCAAGTTGAAACAATTTGGTTTTGTCAAAGGCATACATTTGCTCATATTTAGGTGATATTCATTTACCGTTAATGAATATCACCTACTGTTGAGGAAATATTTGCTTGCATCAAACCCGTGGTTACATAAGTTGAAACAAATTTGCTTAGATAAAGGTATTTATTTGCTCGTATTTAGGTGATATTCATTTACCGTTAATGAATATCACCTACTGTTGAGGAAATATTTGCTTGCATCAAACCCGTGGTTATATAAGTTGAAACAAATTTACTTAGATAAAGGTATTTATTTGCTCGTATTTAGGTGATATTCATTTACCGTTAATAAATTTTACCTACTGTTGAGGAAATATTTGCTTGTATCAAACCTGCGGTTATATAAATTGAAATAAATTTACTTGGATAAAGGCATTTATTTGCTTGTATGCAGGTGATATTCATTAACGGTTAATGAATATCACCTATTATTGAGGAAATATTTGCTTGTATCAAACCCGTGGTTATATAAATTCAAATAAATTTACTTGGATAAAGGCATTTATTTGCTTGTATTCAGGTGATATTTCCTTTGAAATAAATTATATTTATTCACTTTTATTATATATGTACTATCTTCAGTACATATATAATAAAAGTGAATAAATATAATTTATTTCAAAGGAAATATCACCTGAATACAAGCAAATAAATGCCTTTATCCAAGTAAATTTATTTGAATTTATATAACCACGGGTTTGATACAAGCAAATATTTCCTCAATAATAGGTGATATTCATTAACCGTTAATGCATATCACCTATTATTGAGGAAATATTTGCTTGTATCAAACCCGTGGTTATATAAATTCAAATAAATTTACTTGGATAAAGGCATTTATTTGCTTGTATTCAGGTGATATTTCCTTTGAAATAAATTATATTTATTCACTTTTATTATATATATACTATCTTCAAATAAATATTACTTTTTTGAAGTATATATTTCAAATAAATCACATTACTAATTTCAATTAAATTTACTAAAGCCAAATACACTGATTCACTCGTGAACTTTTTAAATAAATATTTACTATAAATTAAGCTAAATTTACTAGATTCAAGTGATTATTTTTCTCAGTGTATACTCGTTTCTGATGATGGTCGATCGCTTCTCTCTCATTTCACGTGGTAATAATTTGTTCTTAATTCGTTCAGGTTATTTTAGGAGTTGTATTGATTAAGAAGAAGGAGACAAGTCAAAGAATATCCGGAGGATTTCTCCCCTTCGGATCATCATAATGTCTACATATATTGCCCTATTAATTAGAAGTAAATAAATGTTCAAATTAATAATAATATAATTTACACGTATAAAGTAAGTTTCTGAAAGAATAGAGGATCGCGCCGCGAATCCACGATTTTAATTTTATAATTTTTTTTAATTAGGACAAGATTAATAATTTGCACGTACTATCTAAATGTTCGATTAATATATTATAATGAACAAAAATAATATATCACTCTTTTAGTAGTAATGATCATTAGCGTATTTAAAATTTTATTATAGTTTAATCAAATTAGTTTTTTTAAAGTATTTAAAATGACGTTGATTCGATGGTTAAAATACATGTATTAATTATGTGAAAGAACTATTAATAACGCTTTATCTATAATAACTTTTTTTCGCCAGTTTTTCAGCTTTATTGGATAAAGAGTCGATCGAAGGCTAAAGCGAGTTTTCTGATTCCCGAAATCCATCCCATCTAAACTAGTCGTTCTCTCATCTCTCTGAATCTACATTTTGTTTTTACCACTTTTCAATAAAGTCCTGCGAAAAATCCATCGGTATTAACATTTTTCTGATATTTATATGCTAGTTCGATATAAGCAACTTTAAATTTTAGATTGAGCCACACACAATCTATATACTATAGTTTCTAAGTTGTTGGTTAGAGAGTATCGGTGAGTTAGTCGAGCGAATAAAGTAAATTGTATATGTTAGTATCGGTACTATCTTGTTGGTAGAGAAAATACGTAGCACAAAGAGGGGGAGGAGTAACGAGATACGAGAAGGGAGAAATGGATGAGCGCGTTGACACGTCGATGAGTTGACGTTGGGGCGTTAGAAACGCTAGTTTACAAATCCGATAATACCCTTGTCTATTTATGGATATCATCGTTGGAGCTCAAAGTTCCATATGAAAATCAGATAAGCTTCTATTTGCCTCTAATGTTATCCTTTGCCCTTTCTCAGCACGAATTTTCACAAGCAACGATGCACGAAGGTTTAATTGAAAAATCCATGCGGAAATATTATTTTTCCTTGCAAATACCAGAGGGAAAATAAAAGCGGAATAGGAAAACAACATTGCTATTATAGATTCGCTGCAGGAGGTATACGATCGGATTTGTAGTACGATCTACCGGATGCATGTATAACACATGAAAATCAAGCTTAACATTAATGGATGAAGACTGCTAATGCCTCTATAAATCGACGACAATGTAATCTGTCGCAATTATTTGAGACACGTGTGATTTGTGGTAATTCGTGTGATCACATTGAACGTGATGGATTCATTATTTAGTTTTCTGGCTGAAATTTTATGATTTTCGCATATTCGCAAAAATGATTTGGCTATGTGTGTGTACAATATATTAAGTGGGAATAAAAGAGATTAATTTGAAGAATGAATACCGACGAGGAAGGACATTGAAATTTTGTCGAGGGATTTGAACATTTATCGCAGCGTGTTATCATCAGGGACAGCGAAACATACAAACCACGTGATATTTTTCAGTGGAGACATTTTAAAAAGAACGATCGCTTTAAAAGGAAAAACTGGCGAAAACCTTTTGCCCCGGACAAGACAATGCACTTTCACCCTCGTCTCTCGCATTATCTTTTCGACCCTCTTAAGTTTCCTCGCTATTATGGCGCTTACCAAATCGGTTTTGCATAATTCTACGCTGAAACCTGCTGCAGAAGACACTCGGTCGTCAACTTTCGAACGAATATTACCCTTATCTCGATGCGCCTTCTATATCTCTTATTCCACGTCGAGAACCAGTCAATGATAAAAGAAAGTGCAGCTTACTCGCAGATCTCCCTTCCCATTTCCACAATCGTCACATTTATTTTGCATAATCTAAATTCTAAATCAACACCGGATATCGCCACGCAATAACGAGCCAAGCACTCGAGTTGACTGTACATATAATTGAAAATCACGTTACACAGGTTATTACTGTAAAATTACTACCATCTGTCTATATATATAATTTTGAAGAAATAAATTAGTAAAGCGTAATCGTGCGAGGCTTTGATAACAGCATCGAGGCTTCGGGATGTAGAAGAGAAGAAGAAGACGAGGAAGAAGAAGCGAATTAGGCTTTGTCAAAAAGACAGTCTAATCGTGAGAGATTTCTTTCGTTTATCAATCACTGCCAAGGCAGGCGACGCTGTTGGTGGCTGAAAAGGAAAAGTGAAATTTAGAAGAGAGAAGGCCATTATTCGCTCTAGTAGCGTTTCTTCTTCGTTTCGCGAGCTAAAAAGTCACATTCCAACATGAAAGGGCTCTTCCACTGTGAGATTGTCAAACTTTTGTGGCTCATACTTTTAAACGTCTTGATCTCCAGGCCCGTTGTCACTGGCACATCGCAACAAAAAGTAACAATACTCTCTGCCGTCCCCGAGGACTCTGTTCTTTTCTCTTTGCCCATCCAACGTACCGGGCCAGATACGATCATCCTATTCAAATACTAATGTATTCTTCAAGATTAAATCTTTTTGCAGAAAGGCGCCAAGTTTTCCCTTGTAAATTAGCTAACTTTTCTCGATTATATCCAAAACGTTCTCAACGTCAAATCCAAATTGTATTTATTTATTGTATCGATACATATTCAAGAAGATTCTTCGTGTATTTATAGTACACTACGGTTTTCCGATGAATATTTCAGGCAATTTTCACCGGGAACCATGGACTTTCCATAGTTGCGATACAAAATATATTCAGTTCTTAAAAGAATCCTTATGCCGCCCCTACCGAACGGGAATATATGCAAACAGGATAGACCCCGCGTCTTGCCTTCTCTTCTTGCCTTCGCTTATCAATTCCTTTGGTGAACGCAAAAAAAAAATTCTTTGAAAACCTATCTTATCATTTTCCAACGGCGCACGCCCGTGTTTGTGTGTGTTTGTGTATGTACGCGTTCGCAAACTATACGGAGAGCAGAGATCGATCCCACGTTTTTACGTGACGGCTGATATTACAGGAACTGTGTACACGCGACAAGATAAATACACACACGTCGTCAAATGTGTATTTTCACTTTTCAAAGATACGTGCGGGAAATTGATTTGGCTTATCGTGTTTCCTAGCTAGACTTATCAGCGCTTGTTTAACTATTTCCTGCGATTGAAAATATTTTACCTAGAGCTCGAAAATAAATAATCCGCACGAGTAATTAAGCTAACAGCTTTATATTTCAATTTCACTTTGCTACGTAGTTTGCATCAACCAATTACCAATCATCCTCGTTGGAAATTCGCCTCGTACACCGTTTGGCATAATAAAAGGGATGACCCACAGTCTTATTTGGGATGAGAAATAAAAAGCCTGAAAATACAGTGTACAGTATGCATGCACACTCAGGTGCAAACGTAGAGTTGCTTAATGGAACTGTGTCCAAAGTAACTTGGAGATCTCGGACTAACTAGTTTCAGTACGAAAGTGTTTCTCCGAGAGAGAGAGAGGGAGCTCGATATGGATCTTAATCCGTAGAACGTGTTCAATTGTAAGGAACAAATAATTTTGCAAAAAATGGCGTCTAAACTAAACTTCGGTGGGACAAGACCCATAAGTTGCTCTGATGATTAAAAGTGTCAAATTATTCCCCCCAACTAACATATATATATATATATATATATATGAACATACAATATCAAGTGTAATTTTTCCAAGAAAACAGGTGAAAGAAAAAAACATAGAACTCGTGTCCCACGCAATTAATAGTAGAAACACACACATAATCAAGCAAATTGATGTAAAATTCAGCGACGAGTCGTGGGGTAATTAGTGTAATACGCGTTAAGCATCGCTCCATTATAATTATTAGCGTAGGATTTGGATGAGGGGTCGCAAAGGGGTTGGCAGGAATAATTCGAGGATGGGAGAATTTAATATTCATCGGAGGTTTTTAAGTGGTTGACGCAGAGCCAGTGCGAATATTTAAAAGAACGTCACGTGGTACCTGGTGGGGGGTGGTGGGCAGCTGCGATGCAAATTCACGCATGCAAGAGCACACACGAGGACATCTCATCAGTCAAGTAATCACGGAAGAAGACTTAATCAACCACCTGTCACCGCGCTCATCCCTGACCGCCACAGTCCGATTCAGTCCTGTCCAAAGTAATCTAGCCTTGTGGCAAGAATGCGACACACGTGACACGTGCAATCTTTAAATCCAGCATCCAGTCCAAATGAAATGTCGACCCACTTTACTACGCCATCGCACTAACGCTACACAGGAAAACCTTCCTGCATCCCGACTGACGGCTAAAAGGCTCCCGCTTATCGAATGCCATTTCACTTCCGGATCCTTTGATTCCTTGATTGACCATATCTGAAGTTTGGTCATTCCATTAAAACGAACGATCAATTATCCAAAACCCATAGCTGCTGCGCTGCTTGCTGCTGCTGCTTCTGCAGCTGCCACCATTAACCTCTCCCGCTTAATTAGCTTCGAGTCGCTTTCAAGAATTGCGCAAATTTTCATTCCCCACTCAGCAGTATATATATATATATATATATTTAATCGTACATTACCATCGGAGCGTGTAAAAGTATAGAGCGAAAAGCTCTCTTCCTCTATCGTTTTGTCTCTATCCGTTTTCTTTTTGAACGAGCCTTTTATAAAATAGATCGATACCATCTTCGGAATACCGCGCATCGCGTGACTCTCGAGATTTTTAATGGCTCGCATTTATCTAGTATTTGCATACGCGTTTTCTGGTGGTTGTAATAAATTAAGTGCAATTTCTTTCGACTAATTTTAATAACGATATGGTAAAACGTGGCGACTACTGCATCGAT
>NW_027117206.1:0-26345 GCF_024137725.1 Prorops nasuta | reverse complement strand
AGTTACCCTAGTCCCATAGAAGTACTCCCTGACCTCAAGTGAGTTATTCTAGCCCCTTTATATGTACTCTCTGACCGCAAGTGAGTTATCCTAGCCCCTTTATATGTACTCCCAGACCCCCAGTGAGTTACCCTAGTCCCTTATAAGTACTCCCTGACCCCAAGTGAGTTACCCTAGCCCCTTAATAAGTACACCCTGTCCCCAAGTGAGTTACCCTGGTCCCATATAAGTACTCACAGACACCAAGTGAGTTACCCTACTCCCATATAAGTACTCCTTGAACCAAAGTGCGTTACCCTAGCCCCTTTATAAGTACTCCCTGGCCCCAAGTGAGTTACAATATCACCTTTATAAGTACTCCCTGACCCCAAGTGGGTATAATGTATTTTGCCCGAAAAATTACTAGGCCAAAACGAAGATTAGGCATGGTCATCTAGAAAAAGTGTGAATATGACGTGATACATAAACTCCCGTCCTCGACTCTGGCGCACCCAAGTATTAAAGTTTTGAAGTATAATTAACTCAGAGGAAAGTGGAATGGAATATTTTGTTAAATATTGATATTATTAAAGGCTTGACAGGTTATTGCCATAAGATGGACGGAAGAAATACTGAAAATTGAATTAATAATTGAGCGAATGTTTATCAGATACGTATATGTAGTTTGGTTATTGAATTTAATAAAAGTGTATACATTGTGGAATATATTTCTTTGTTAAAAATATGTTATTGTTACAGGTTAACACGCAGGATTACAACTTTATTGAAGTGTGGAAATTTTAGTAAAACAAATAATGTTACAGGATTGGAAATAAAATAAAATAACGTTGAAATTATACGAATACATAATGATAAGCAGTTGACACAGAACAGTGAATAAAACAATGTATTAAAATGGATGAACTTTCAATGTACATTGATATCTGCTTTCTGATTATTAGATACAGAGTATATATACTTGTTTACGTTATGCTGTGGTAGCTTTACAAGGCTTCATAAAAATGATATTGCATTACAATCTCCATGGGAGGCAAGCTTAAATGTCATAGCTTGTTTCATTACAACATACAGAAAAGACGCAGGTATATGAATAAAGGTATATAATATAAACAAATTATTTCTATTCCACGCTCATGATTATTTTTTAATTTATTACACTCAAGGCAGCTTAGAAAATTAATAAAAAAAGGAAGGACCATTAGATCAATGCTTAAATATAATTATGACATTTTAAGCAGATTATGATAAAGATGATTAAGGTTAAAATGTGAGTGAAAGAAAATCATTCTATCAAAAAACTAATAAAGATGGAAAACATGCAGGCTCTATGACTTATACAAGATGTTAATGTAAGTACATTTCTTACCTATTTCTTATTTATCATCACATTAACATTAGGGTAAATCTAACTGTATAAAACTTGGTAAATGCGAAGATTATACAATTTGGGGTAAATAAGCGTACAGGGTAAACTTATGTATGAGTGCGCAGCATCTAAAAGTAAGCAAGCTCTAAATATATTTTAACGTACAAAATTGTTTGAGTAATTTTAATGAAAACTATTTAACCATTAAAATAGTCACTAAGTCCAAAGATTAAGCTTACTTGCTCTTAGATATTGTGCACTCATACATCAGTTTATCCTATATGTATTTGATTATCAGAAGTTGTAAATTATTCACATCCATCAAGCCTTAAGGTCCAAGGCAAACCCTTTCGTTAAAGTTAACCACTGAATTACAGCAGTATATTTCATGGAAAGAGAACTATATTACTTCAAATAAACTTTAACTTTAAACGCAGAGTTTGACCTCTACCTTATTGAAATATGTTTGATGTTCTAACTTTAATTTAGAGTATCTTTTTAATACCTACAACTAGCTAATCTTTTCCCATTTACTCTGCGCATTGGTGATTACATCATTTGTTAATATTATTCCAGGTAACGAAGGACTGTTAAATTATTCAAAGAGAAGTACGAACAGCAATATTCATGAATCATTGTTACAAATGACATTATGGATGTTCAAAAGAAACCAACTAATAATAAGAGTAAAGCTTTAAATTGACTTCTCCAGCCCATGAGCATCCAAACAAATGTATTGCAAGTTAACTAAAAAACATTAGTCAAGCAGAGAAATGTTCAATAGAAATTTTTGTGCATAATTTTGCTTATTGACTTATTTTGAACTTTACACATTGTTTTCTCTGTGGTCTTTTTACATAACTTGCTACTTCTCATAAAAGAAAATTGTAATTTCTATCTACATTAAAATTATAAGTGAGTTGCAATTTCTTTCTTTATATATATATATAATGCAGAATTTAATTAGTAAGTTATATTTATATTATTTATATTATGTGTGCTTTTTCAGAGACTATGAACGAGTTATTTGTTTGATAATGCTAAATATGCATACAATATTTAAAGAGGAATTTTGATTGTGAGTAATTTATTATTTTTTTGCTAATAATATCGGTTTTTTTTATTTTTTGTTAGGTGAAGCTTTTTGCATTTATACACCTTGGCGCCGAGGTAGTTCTATGTAAAAGATTTTATGGTTGGTTAAATTGGCTGCGTTTCAAAACTTTAGCGCTATGGTAGCGCTAGGTAAAATACGTGTCAGGATTGGTCAAATTGATTCAACTGACCAATCATGATATAGCGCTACCTTAGCGCTTAAAATTTGAAACGCAACCATTAATTGAATTTGACTAATCGTGACTTAACGCCACCTTAGCACTAAGTTGTTACAGCATAGCCATTGTAATAAATGATAGATACAGTTCATTCAAGCATTTTGAAGTTTTTCCATTATATACCCATTTAACTTTCATGAATTTTTATTTATTTATTAAATATATCTCTTAGAATAAAAGGTGCACAAATTTTTCTAACAAGTCATTATTAATTTTTTGAAAATTGTCAAACCTGTCAGAACCGGGTTTTTTTTAATACTGGCGAGCTACATATCGAAGGGAATCGTTTACGTTTTTACTAGATAGTGTCTACAGTGTTTAGCATAATTTGAAAGTTTAATAAAATGCAGACTGCCAAGAAAAATTTGTCAGTATTATATCCTGATGGATATATTTATTACGTGAATAAAAATTATAATAATATGAAAGGCGAAAGAATCACGTACATATATACTATACATATATAAATTGATATTATATTTAGATGGCTGCCTGTAGTTTCTCTATTTATAAGTTTTGAATTTTTTAGTTATTTAAAGTGTAAATATCCCGGTTGCGAAGGCTCCGCAAAATTGAAAAATGATACAGATTTTATTAGCGGATCAATTCATAATCACGAAAAAGAGATGCAATATGAGAAAACTGTGAATTTTCGAAATTGTATTTTTAATACTGTCTCATCAACTCCATCAACTTCAAAAGAGGCATATGACTTTGCAGCAAACAGGTATAATAACTAACGACATTAATTAGACTGTAAATCTAATACAAATCCATAATATAAATATATTTCTTAATTACAATGTAGGCATCCAGAAGCAGCTGTAAATAACTCTTTTGAAATTATGAAAAATACCATTAATTCATGGAAGAGAAATGATAATCCTCCTCCAGTAAAACAAATTGAAGGCTGTAATATAATTTTATCTACTGAAAAGTGGAAAAATATGTTAACATTTCCTGTAGGGGAAGAGAGCCATACAATCAAAACTTTAGAATATAAAGAAGGAGAGTGTGTCTCAGTAGTTTTTTACGATGAAATATTAATAAAAGCTTTTAGTAAGTGTACAACTATAAGCGTAGACGGGACTTTTAGGTGTGTTCCAAAAATTGGACAAGCCAAACAAATGATTACTCTAATGGGTAAAGTTAATGATAAGGTAATAATAATTGCAAATTAACTTTAACATTTTGAAATGTTTGTATACATATTTTTCAATATGTAATATATACGGCTTTTTTATTTTAGTTTTTTCCATTTATTTGGGTCCTAACAAATTCTAAAACGCAAAAAAATTATGAAAATGTTTTTTACTTAATAAGAGAAAAACTGTTAGGCAGTTTTGTACCTATTTTATGCATTAGTGATTTTGAAAAGGCAATGCAAAATTCTATTAAAACGGTATTTCCTGAAATTAATTTGCAAGGATGTTATTTTCATTACACATATGTAAGTTATATGCATTTTTCGTATTTGAACAAGCATGAAAATATATAATAATTAATTTCATTTGTATTACTTGTATAGGATCTTAGAAAATACTTTCAAAAATGCGGAATATTTGAACAAATAAAAGCTGCACATCTTGCTTTAAGTAGTAAAATAATAGTAGCAAAACGAAAATTGTATAATTTACCATTACTGCCGCCTCAGCATATACAAAGAGGATTTTACTTAATAAAAAATGGGATAGAACAGGATCCAGTGCTAAAACAGATTTTAGCAAAATTTTTAATTTACTTTGAAAGGCAGTGGGTTAAGAAAACAAACGCTAATACGTTAAGCGTTTTTCAAGCTCCAGATAGGACCAATAATTCTCAGGAGCGTTATCACAGAATGCTAAATAAACTAATACGTAAACGACCACGGTTCCCTAAGTTTTGTTGTAATTATAATTTAATATTTATATAATCTCTAAAAGATTATATTCTTATCTTTAACTTATCATTATTACTAATTACATATATATAATACTCTTCTTTCAGAATTAATTAATATACCCTAGTAGCCATAAATAATATATAGGCATGACAATTTCTAAAAGAATGCAGATTAATTTCTGTTTCTGCATATGCTATCACTTTTGGCATGTACATTTTTAAACTAATAAACTGCATAAATCACTTATATTTGCAACAACACAATATATATATATATATATCTGTTGTGCACAAAATTTCTACAGCTAGTTTATTGTGTACATACATATATATCCTAAATATATTGTTAAGCATATGTATGTAGGAAAAGAAGATCCAGTATCTGATTCCCGAAATTAACTTGCCAGTATTGTTCATAGCTATTGGGGCATATGAAACATAATTATTGAAGTATTTTCTTGTTTTTCAACATTTTTTCTTAGCTAAACTAATAGAAGTCATAAAATCTACAAATTTAGAATTGAAACAATTAGAAAATGGTAAAAAAATAAGATGTTCAATAATAAAACAAAAGTCATTAAGGTATAACAGGTGGTTGCAAATTGCATGGAATAAATTTCGTACAACTAATTATAAAGATTATGATAACATTATAAACCAATTCTTAATTTTAAGTGTATATAAAAATGAAGATACAATAAAAAGTATTAAAAAACATTTACAACAAAAAGGTAATTATATAATGTATGCAAATATTACAAAAAAAAATAATATTCTAATCAATTCCTGTTACAGATTATAATTTGCAATATATTTCCTCCACTAATATTATAAAACAAGGACCAATAGATAAGTCAGTAATATTAAAATTGAATAGGTAATTTCATGGCCAAATAATTTGCTTCCATTTATCTAAAATATCCACATTATTAATATATATTTAAATACATTAAAAAAATTATAATACTCAACCTTTATAAAACACTAACTTAATATATGTATTGTACACGTTTTGATTATTTTTAAAAATATATTTTCTATACACTCCTTATTCTTTAAATTCGAGTAATTAATCCTTATATGATGTATTCATTATTTTAAAGTATATAACAGTGTAATAACGCCATAAATCACCGAAAAATTTTTAAATTCTGCAATATATATATATAAAGAAAGAAATTGCAACTCACTTATAATTTTAATGTAGATAGAAATTACAATTTTCTTTTATGAGAAGTAGCAAGTTATGTAAAAAGACCACAGAGAAAACAATGTGTAAAGTTCAAAATAAGTCAATAAGCAAAATTATGCACAAAAATTTCTATTGAACATTTCTCTGCTTGACTAATGTTTTTTAGTTAACTTGCAATACATTTGTTTGGATGCTCATGGGCTGGAGAAGTCAATTTAAAGCTTTACTCTTATTATTAGTTGGTTTCTTTTGAACATCCATAATGTCATTTGTAACAATGATTCATGAATATTGCTGTTCGTACTTCTCTTTGAATAATTTAACAGTCCTTCGTTACCTGGAATAATATTAACAAATGATGTAATCACCAATGCGCAGAGTAAATGGGAAAAGATTAGCTAGTTGTAGGTATTAAAAAGATACTCTAAATTAAAGTTAGAACATCAAACATATTTCAATAAGGTAGAGGACAAACTCTGCGTTTAAAGTTAAAGTTTATTTGAAGTAATATAGTTCTCTTTCCATGAAATATACTGCTGTAATTCAGTGGTTAACTTTAACGAAAGGGTTTGCCTTGGACCTTAAGGCTTGATGGATGTGAATAATTTACAACTTCTGATAATCAAATACATATAGGATAAACTGATGTATGAGTGCACAATATCTAAGAGCAAGTAAGCTTAATCTTTGGACTTAGTGACTATTTTAATGGTTAAATAGTTTTCATTAAAATTACTCAAACAATTTTGTACGTTAAAATATATTTAGAGTTTGCTTACTTTTAGATGCTGCGCACTCATACATAAGTTTACCCTGTACGCTTATTTACCCCAAATTGTATAATCTTCGCATTTACCAAGTTTTATACAGTTAGATTTACCCTAATGTTAATGTGATGATAAATAAGAAATAGGTAAGAAATGTACTTACATTAACATCTTGTATAAGTCATAGAGCCTGCATGTTTTCCATCTTTATTAGTTTTTTGATAGAATGATTTTCTTTCACTCACATTTTAACCTTAATCATCTTTATCATAATCTGCTTAAAATGTCATAATTATATTTAAGCATTGATCTAATGGTCCTTCCTTTTTTTATTAATTTTCTAAGCTGCCTTGAGTGTAATAAATTAAAAAATAATCATGAGCGTGGAATAGAAATAATTTGTTTATATTATATACCTTTATTCATATACCTGCGTCTTTTCTGTATGTTGTAATGAAACAAGCTATGACATTTAAGCTTGCCTCCCATGGAGATTGTAATGCAATATCATTTTTATGAAGCCTTGTAAAGCTACCACAGCATAACGTAAACAAGTATATATACTCTGTATCTAATAATCAGAAAGCAGATATCAATGTACATTGAAAGTTCATCCATTTTAATACATTGTTTTATTCACTGTTCTGTGTCAACTGCTTATCATTATGTATTCGTATAATTTCAACGTTATTTTATTTTATTTCCAATCCTGTAACATTATTTGTTTTACTAAAATTTCCACACTTCAATAAAGTTGTAAACCTGCGTGTTAACCTGTAACAATAACATATTTTTAACAAAGAAATATATTCCACAATGTATACACTTTTATTAAATTCAATAACCAAACTACATATACGTATCTGATAAACATTCGCTCAATTATTAATTCAATTTTCAGTATTTCTTCCGTCCATCTTATGGCAATAACCTGTCAAGCCTTTAATAATATCAATATTTAACAAAATATTCCATTCCACTTTCCTCTGAGTTAATTATACTTCAAAACTTTAATACTTGGGTGCGCCAGAGTCGAGGACGGGAGTTTATGTATCACGTCATATTCACACTTTTTCTAGATGACCATGCCTAATCTTCGTTTTGGCCTAGTAATTTTTCGGGCAAAATACATTATACCCCCAAGTGAGTTATCCAAGCCCCTTTATATGTACTCTCTGACCGCAAGTGAGTTACCCTAGTGCCATAGAAGTACTCCCTGACCCCAAGTGAGTTACCCTAGTCCCTATATAAGTACTCCCTGACCCCAAGTGTGTTATCCTAGCCCCTTTATATGTACTCTCTGACCTCAAGTGAGTAACCCTAGTCCCATATAAGTACTCCCTGACCCCAAGTGAGTTAACCTAGCCCCTTTATAAGTACACCCTGGCTCCAAGTGAGTTATCCTAGCCCCTTTACAAGTACTCCCAGACCCCAAGTGAGTTATCTTAGCCCCTAAATAAGTACTCCCTGACCCCAAGTGTGATACCCTAGTCTCATATAAGTACTCCCTGACCCCAAGTGAGTTACCCTAGTCCCATAGAAGTACTTCCTGACCCCAAGTGAGTTACCGTAGCCCCTTTATGAGTACTCCTTGACCCCAAGTGAGTTACCATAACCCCTTTATAAGTACACCCAGGCCCCAAGTTAGTTATCCTAGCCCCTGTATATGTACTCCCAGACTCCAAGTGAGTAACCCTAGCCGCTTTATATGTACTCCCATACCCCAAGTGAGTTACCCTATTCCAATAGAAGTATATCCTGACCCCAAGTGAGTTACCGTAGCCCCTTTATAAGTACTCCCAGACCCCAAGTGAGTTATCCTAGCCCCTAAATAAGTACTCCCTGACCCCAAGTGTGATACCCTAGTCTCATATAAGTACTCCCTGACCCCAAGTGTGTTACCGTAGTCACATAGAAGTACTCCCTGACCCAAAGTGAGTTACCCTAGCCCTTTAATAAGTACACCATGGCCCCAAGTGAGTTACCCTGGTCCCAAATAAGTACTCCCAGACACAAAGTGAGTTAGCCTAGTCCAATATAAGTACTCCTTGACCCAAAGTGAGTTACCCTAGCCCCTTTATAAGTACTCTCTGACCCCAAGTGAGTTAGGCTAGTCTAACATAAGTACTCCTTGACCCAAAGTGGGTGACCCTAGCCCGTTTATATGTACACTCTGACCCCAAGTGAGTTATCCTAGCCCCTTTATATGTACTCTCTTACCGCAAGTAAGTTACCCTAGTCCCATAGTAGTACTCCCTGACCCCAAGTGAGTTCTCCTAGACTCTTTATATGTACTCTCTGACCGCAAGTGACTTATCCTAGCCCCTTCATATGTACTCCCAGACTCCAAGTGAGTTACCCTAGCCGCTTTATATGTAGTCCCATGCCCCAAGTGAGTTACCCTAGTCCCATATAAGTACTCCCTGACCCCAAGTGAGTTACCCTAGTCACATAGAAGTACTCCCTGACCCCAAGAGAGTTATCCTAGTTCCATAGAAGGACTCCCTGACCCCAAGTGTGTTACCGTAGTCACATAGAAGTACTCCCTGACCCAAAGTGAGTTACCCTAGCCCTTTAATAAGTACACCATGGCCCCAAGTGAGTTACCCTGGTCCCAAATAAGTTCTCCCAGACACAAAGTGAGTTAGCCTAGTCCAATATAAGTACTCCTTGACCCACAGTGAGTTACCCTAGCCCCTTTATAAGTACTCTCTGACCCCAAGTGAGTTAGGCTAGTCTAACATAAGTACTCCTTGACCCAAAGTGGGTGACCCTAGCCCGTTTATATGTACACTCTGACCCCAAGTGAGTTATCCTAGCCCCTTTATATGTACTCTCTTACCGCAAGTAAGTTACCCTAGTCCCATAGTAGTACTCCCTGACCCCAAGTGAGTTCTCCTAGACTCTTTATATGTACTCTCTGACCGCAAGTGACTTATCCTAGCCCCTTCATATGTACTCCCAGACTCCAAGTGAGTTACCCTAGCCGCTTTATATGTAGTCCCATGCCCCAAGTGAGTTACCCTAGTCCCATATAAGTACTCCCTGACCCCAAGTGAGTTACCCTAGTCACATAGAAGTACTCCCTGACCCCAAGAGAGTTATCCTAGTTCCATAGAAGGACTCCCTGACCCCAAGTTTGTTACCCTAGTCCCATATAAGTACTCCCTGACCCAAAATGTGTTGTCCTAGCCCCTTTATATGATCCCTCTGACGGCAAGTGAGTTACCCTAGTCCCATATAAGTACTCACTGACCCTAAGTGAGTTACCCTAGTCGCATAGAAGTACTCCCTGGCCCAAAGTGAGTTACCCTAGCCCCTTTATAAGTACTCCCTGACCCCAAGTGAGTTACCCTAGTCCCATATAAGTACTCCCAGACCCCAAGTGAGTTATTCTAGCCCCTTTATATGTACTCTCTGACCGCAAGTGAGTTATCCTAGCCCCTTTAAATGTACTCCCAGACCCCCAGTGAGTTACCCTAGTCCCTTATAAGTACTCCCTGACCCCAAGTGAGTTACCCTAGCCCCTTAATAAGTACACCCTGTCCCCAAGTGAGTTACCCTGGTCCCATATAAGTACTCACAGACACCAAGTGAGTTCCCCTACTCCCATATAAGTACTCCTCGAACCAAAGTGCGTTACCCTAGCCCCTTTATAAGTACTCCCTGGCCCCAAGTGAGTTACAATATCACCTTTATAAGTACTCCCTGACCCCAAGTGAGTTATCCAAGCCCCTTTATATGTACTCTCTGACCGCAAGTGAGTTACCCTAGTGCCATAGAAGTACTCCCTGACCCCAAGTGAGTTACCCTAGTCCCTATATAAGTAGTCCCTGACCCCAAGTGTGTTATCCTAGCCCCTTTATATGTACTCTCTGACCTCAAGTGAGTAACCCTAGTCCCATATAAGTACTCCCTGACCCCAACTGAGTTAACCTAGCCCCTTTATAAGTACACCCTGGCTCCAAGTGAGTTATCCTAGCCCCTTTACAAGTACTCCCAGACCCCAAGTGAGTTATCCTAGCCCCTAAATAAGTACTCCCTGACCCCAAGTGTGATACCCTAGTCTCATATAAGTACTCCCTGACCCCAATTGGGTTACCCTAGTCCCATAGAAGTACTTCCTGACCCCAAGTGAGTTACCGTAGCCCCTTTATAAGTACACCCTGTCCCCATGTGAGTTACCCTGGTCCCATATAAGTACTCCCTGACCCCAAGCGAGTTACCCTAGACCCACAAAAGTACTCCCTGACCCCAAGGGAGTTACCCTAGCCCCTATATAAGTACTCCCTGACCCCAAGTGAGTTACCATAGCCCCTTTATAAGTACTCCCTGACCCCAAGTGAGTTACCCTAGCACCCTTATATGCACTCTCTGACCGCAAGTGAGTTATCCTATCCCCCTTCATATGTACTCCCAGACTCCAAGTGAGTTACCCTAGCCGCTTTATATGTACTCCCATGCCCCAAGTGAGTTACCCTAGTCCCATAGAGGTACTTCCTGACCCCAAGTGTGTTACCCTAGCCCCTTTATATGTACTCTCTGACTGCAAGTGAGTTGTCCTAGCCCCTTTATATGATCCCTCTGACGGCAAGTGAGTTACCCTAGTCCCATATAAGTACTCCCTGACCCTAAGTGAGTTACCCTAGTCGCATAGAAGTACTCCCTGGCCCAAAGTGAGTTACCCTAGCCCCTTTATAAGTACTCCCTGACCCCAAGTGAGTTACCCTAGTCCCATATAAGTACTCCCAGACCCCAAGTGAGTTATTCTAGCCCCTTTATATGTACTCTCTGACCGCAAGTGAGTTATCCTAGCCCCTTTAAATGTACTCCCAGACCCCCAGTGAGTTACCCTAGTCCCTTATAAGTACTCCCTGACCCCAAGTGAGTTACCCTAGCCCCTTAATAAGTACACCCTGTCCCCAAGTGAGTTACCCTGGTCCCATATAAGTACTCACAGACACCAAGTGAGTTCCCCTACTCCCATATAAGTACTCCTCGAACCAAAGTGCGTTACCCTAGCCCCTTTATAAGTACTCCCTGGCCCCAAGTGAGTTACAATATCACCTTTATAAGTACTCCCTGACCCCAAGTGAGTTATCCAAGCCCCTTTATATGTACTCTCTGACCGCAAGTGAGTTACCCTAGTGCCATAGAAGTACTCCCTGACCCCAAGTGAGTTACCCTAGTCCCTATATAAGTAGTCCCTGACCCCAAGTGTGTTATCCTAGCCCCTTTATATGTACTCTCTGACCTCAAGTGAGTAACCCTAGTCCCATATAAGTACTCCCTGACCCCAACTGAGTTAACCTAGCCCCTTTATAAGTACACCCTGGCTCCAAGTGAGTTATCCTAGCCCCTTTACAAGTACTCCCAGACCCCAAGTGAGTTATCCTAGCCCCTAAATAAGTACTCCCTGACCCCAAGTGTGATACCCTAGTCTCATATAAGTACTCCCTGACCCCAATTGGGTTACCCTAGTCCCATAGAAGTACTTCCTGACCCCAAGTGAGTTACCGTAGCCCCTTTATAAGTACACCCTGTCCCCATGTGAGTTACCCTGGTCCCATATAAGTACTCCCTGACCCCAAGCGAGTTACCCTAGACCCACAAAAGTACTCCCTGACCCCAAGGGAGTTACCCTAGCCCCTATATAAGTACTCCCTGACCCCAAGTGAGTTACCATAGCCCCTTTATAAGTACTCCCTGACCCCAAGTGAGTTACCCTAGCACCCTTATATGCACTCTCTGACCGCAAGTGAGTTATCCTATCCCCCTTCATATGTACTCCCAGACTCCAAGTGAGTTACCCTAGCCGCTTTATATGTACTCCCATGCCCCAAGTGAGTTACCCTAGTCCCATAGAGGTACTTCCTGACCCCAAGTGTGTTACCCTAGCCCCTTTATATGTACTCTCTGACTGCAAGTGAGTTACCCTAGTCCCATATAAATACACCCTGACCCTAAGTGAGTTACATTAGTCCCAAATAAATATTCCCTGACCCCAAGTGAGTTCCCATAGCACCTTTACAAGTACTTCCTGACCCCAAGTGAGTTATCCTAGCCCCTTTGTATATACTCTCAGACCCCAAGTGAGTTACCCTAGTCCCATATAAGTACTCCCTGACCCCAAGTGAGTTACCCTAGTCACATAGAAGTACTCCCTGACCCCAAGAGAGTTATCCTAGTTCCATAGAAGGACTCCCTGACCCCAAGTTTGTTACCCTAGTCCCATATAAGTACTCCCTGACCCAAAATGTGTTGTCCTACCCCCTTTATATGATCCCTCTGACGGCAAGTGAGTTACCCTAGTCCCATATAAGTACTCCCTGACCCTAAGTGAGTTACCCTAGTCGCATAGAAGTACTCCCTGGCCCAAAGTGAGTTACCCTAGCCCCTTTATAAGTACTCCCTGACCCCAAGTGAGTTACCCTAGTCCCATATAAGTACTCCCAGACCCCAAGTGAGTTATTCTAGCCCCTTTATATGTACTCTCTGACTGCAAGTGAGTTACCCTAGTCCCATATAAATACACCCTGACCCTAAGTGAGTTACATTAGTCCCAAATAAATATTCCCTGACCCCAAGTGAGTTACCATAGCCCCTTTATAAGTACTCCCTGACCCCAAGTGAGTTGTCCTAGCCTCTTTATATGTACTCTCTAACCACAAGTCAGTTATCCTAACCCCTTTATATGTACTCCCAGACCCCAAGTGAGTTACCCTAGTCCCTTATAACTACTCCCTGACCCCAAGTGAGTTACCCTAGCCCCTTTATAAGTACACCCTGGCCCCATGTGAGTTACCCTGGTCCCATATAAGTACTCCCTGACCCCAATCGAGTTACCCTAGACCCACAAAAGTACTCCCTGACCCCAAGGGAGTTACCTTATCACCTTTATAACTACTCCCTGACCCCAAGTGAGGTATCCTAGCCCCTTTATATTTACTCTCTGACCGCAAGTAAATTACCCTAGTCCCATAGTAGTACTCCCTGACCCCAAGTGAGTTACCATATCCCCTTTATAAGTACTCCCTGACCCCAAGTGAGTTATCCTAGCCCCTTTATATGTACTCCCTGACCCCAAGTGAGTTACTCTAGTCCCTTAGAAGTACTCCCTGACCCTCAGTGTGTTACCCTAGTCACATAGAAGTACTCCCTGACCCCAAGTGAGTTATCCTAGCCTCTTTATATGTACTCCCTGTCCCCAAGTGAGTTACCCTGGTCCCATATAACTACTCCTTGACCCAATGTGCGTTACCCTAGCCCCTTTATAAGTACTCCCTGGTCCCAAGTGAGTTACCCTAGTCACATTGAAGTACTCCCTGACCTCAAGTGAGTTATTCTAGCCCTTTTATATGTACTCTCTGACCGCAAGTGAGTTATCCTAGCCCCTTAATATGTACTCCCAGACCCCCAGTGAGTTACCCTAGTCCCTTATAAGTACTCCCTGACCCCAAGTGAGTTACCCTAGCCCCTTAATAAGTACACCCTGGCCCCATGTGAGTTACCCTGGTCCCATATAAGTACTCAAAGACACCAAGTGAGTTACCCTAGTCCCATATAAATACTCAAAGACACCAAGTGTGTTACCCTAGTCCCAAATAAGTACTCCCTGACCCCAAATGTGTTGTCCTAGCCACTTTATATGAACTCTCTGACCGCAAGTGAGTTACCCTAGTCACATAGAAGTACTCCTCGACCCCAAGTGAGTTACCCTGGTCCCATATAAGTACTCAAAGACACCAAGTGAGTTACCCTAGTCCCATATAAATACTCAAAGACACCAAGTGTGTTACCCTAGTCCCAAATAAGTACTCCCTGACCCCAAATGTGTTGTCCTAGCCACTTTATATGAACTCCCTGACCCCAAGTTTGTTACCCTAGTCCCATATAAGTACTCCCTGACCCAAAATGTGTTGTCCTAGCCCCTTTATATGATCCCTCTGACGGCAAGTGAGTTACCCTAGTCCCATATAAGTACTCCCTGACCCTAAGTGAGTTACCCTAGTCGCATAGAAGTACTCCCTGGCCCAAAGTGAGTTACCCTAGCCCCTTTATAAGTACTCCCTGACCCCAAGTGAGTTACCCTAGTCCCATATAAGTACTCCCAGACCCCAAGTGAGTTATTCTAGCCCCTTTATATGTACTCTCTGACCGCAAGTGAGTTATCCTAGCCCCTTTAAATGTACTCCCAGACCCCCAGTGAGTTACCCTAGTCCCTTATAAATACTCCCTGACCCCAAGTGAGTTACCCTAGCCCCTTAATAAGTACACCCTGTCCCCAAGTGAGTTACCCTGGTCCCATATAAGTACTCACAGACACCAAGTGAGTTCCCCTACTCCCATATAAGTGCTCCTCGAACCAAAGTGCGTTACCCTAGCCCCTTTATAAGTACTCCCTGGCCCCAAGTGAGTTACAATATCACCTTTATAAGTACTCCCTGACCCCAAGTGAGTTATCCAAGCCCCTTTATATGTACTCTCTGACCGCAAGTGAGTTACCCTAGTGCCATAGAAGTACTCCCTGACCCCAAGTGAGTTACCCTAGTCCCTATATAAGTAGTCCCTGACCCCAAGTGTGTTATCCTAGCCCCTTTATATGTACTCTCTGACCTCAAGTGAGTAACCCTAGTCCCATATAAGTACTCCCTGACCCCAACTCAGTTAACCTAGCCCCTTTATAAGTACACCCTGGCTCCAAGTGAATTATCCTAGCCCCTTTACAAGTACTCCCAGACCCCAAGTGAGTTATCCTAGCCCCTAAATAAGTACTCCCTGACCCCAAGTGTGATACCCTAGTCTCATATAAGTACTCCCTGACCCCAATTGGGTTACCCTAGTCCCATAGAAGTACTTCCTGACCCCAAGTGAGTTACCGTAGCCCCTTTATAAGTACACCCTGTCCCCATGTGAGTTACCCTGGTCCCATATAAGTACTCCCTGACCCCAAGCGAGTTACCCTAGACCCACAAAAGTACTCCCTGACCCCAAGGGAGTTACCCTAGCCCCTATATAAGTACTCCCTGACCCCAAGTGAGTTACCATAGCCCCTTTATAAGTACTCCCTGACCCCAAGTGAGTTACCCTAGCACCCTTATATGCACTCTCTGACCGCAAGTGAGTTATCCTAGCCCCTTCATATGTACTCCCAGACTCCAAGTGAGTTACCCTAGCCGCTTTATATGTACTCCCATGCCCCAAGTGAGTTACCCTAGTCCCATAGAGGTTCTTCCTGACCCCAAGTGTGTTACCCTAGCCCCTTTATATGTACTCTCTGACCCCAAGTGAGTTATCCTAGCCCCTTTGTATATACTCTCAGACCCCAAGTGAGTTACCCTAGTCCCATATAAGTACTCCCTGACCCCAAGTGAGTTACCCTAGTCACATAGAAGTACTCCCTGACCCCAAGAGAGTTATCCTAGTTCCATAGAAGGACTCCCTGACCCCAAGTTTGTTACCCTAGTCCCATATAAGTACTCCCTGACCCAAAATGTGTTGTCCTAGCCCCTTTATATGATCCCTCTGACGGCAAGTGAGTTACCCTAGTCCCATATAAGTACTCCCTGACCCTAAGTGAGTTACCCTAGTCGCATAGAAGTACTCCCTGGCCCAAAGTGAGTTACCCTAGCCCCTTTATAAGTACTCCCTGACCCCAAGTGAGTTACCCTAGTCCCATATAAGTACTCCCAGACCCCAAGTGAGTTATTCTAGCCCCTTTATATGTACTCTCTGACCGCAAGTGAGTTATCCTAGCCCCTTTAAATGTACTCCCAGACCCCCAGTGAGTTACCCTAGTCCCTTATAAGTACTCCCTGACCCCAAGTGAGTTACCCTAGCCCCTTAATAAGTACACCCTGTCCCCAAGTGAGTTACCCTGGTCCCATATAAGTACTCACAGACACCAAGTGAGTTCCCCTACTCCCATATAAGTACTCCTTGAACCAAAGTGCGTTACCCTAACCCCTTTATAAGTACTCCCTGGCCCCAAGTGAGTTACAATATCACCTTTATAAGTACTCCCTGACCCCAAGTGAGTTATCCAAGCCCCTTTATATGTACTCTCTGACCGCAAGTGAGTTACCCTAGTGCCATAGAAGTACTCCCTGACCCCAAGTGAGTTACCCTAGTCCCTATATAAGTAGTCCCTGACCCCAAGTGTGTTATCCTAGCCCCTTTATATGTACTCTCTGACCTCAAGTGAGTAACCCTAGTACCATATAAGTACTCCCTGACCCCAACTGAGTTAACCTAGCCCCTTTATAAGTACACCCTGGCTCCAAGTGAGTTATCCTAGCCCCTTTACAAGTACTCCCAGACCCCAAGTGAGTTATCCTAGCCCCTAAATAAGTACTCCCTGACCCCAAGTGTGATACCCTAGTCTCATATAAGTACTCCCTGACCCCAATTGAGTTACCCTAGTCCCATAGAAGTACTTCCTGACCCCAAGTGAGTTACCGTAGCCCCTTTATAAGTACACCCTGTCCCCATGTGAGTTACCCTGGTCCCATATAAGTACTCCCTGACCCCAAGCGAGTTACCCTAGACCCACAAAAGTACTCCCTGACCCCAAGGGAGTTACCCTAGCCCCTATATAAGTACTCCCTGACCCCAAGTGAGTTCCCATAGCACCTTTACAAGTACTTCCTGACCCCAAGTGAGTTATCCTAGCCCCTTTGTATATACTCTCAGACCCCAAATGAGTTACCCTAGTCCCATAGAAGTACTCCCTGACCCCAAGTGTGTTACCGTAGTCACATAGAAGTACTCCCTGACCCAAAGTGAGTTACCCTAGCCCTTTATTAAGTACACCATGGCCCCAAGTGAGTTACCCTGGTCCCAAATAAATACTCCCAGACACAAAGTGAGTTAGCCTAGTCCAATATAAGTACTCCTTGACCCAAAGTGAGTTACCCTAGCCCCTTTATAAGTACTCTCTGACCCCAAGTGAGTTAGGCTAGTCTAACATAAGTACTCCTTGACCCAAAGTGGGTGACCCTAGCCCGTTTATATGTACACTCTGACCCCAAGTGAGTTATCCTAGCCCCTTTATATGTACTCTCTTACCGCAAGTAAGTTACCCTAGTCCCATAGTAGTACTCCCTGACCCCAAGTGAGTTCTCCTAGACTTTTTATATGTACTCTCTGACCGCAAGTGACTTATCCTAGCCCCTTCATATGTACTCCCAGACTCCAAGTGAGTTACCCTAGCCGCTTTATATGTAGTCCCATGCCCCAAGTGAGTTACCCTAGTCCCATAGAAGTACTTCCTGACCGCAAGTGAGTTACCCTAGTCCCATATAAGTACTCCCTGACCCCAAGTGAGTTACCATAGCCCCTTTATAAGTACTCCCTGACCCCAAGTGAGTTGTCCTAGCCTCTTTATATGTACTCTCTAACCACAAGTCAGTTATCCTAACCCCTTTATATGTACTCCCAGACCCCAAGTGAGTTACCCTAGTCCCTTATAACTACTCCCTGACCCCAAGTGAGTTACCCTAGCCCCTTTATAAGTACACCCTGGCCCCATGTGAGTTACCCTGGTCCCATATAAGTACTCCCTGACCCCAATCGAGTTACCCTAGACCCACAAAAGTACTCCCTGACCCCAAGGGAGTTACCTTATCACCTTTATAACTACTCCCTGACCCCAAGTGAGGTATCCTAGCCCCTTTATATTTACTCTCTGACCGCAAGTAAATTACCCTAGTCCCATAGTAGTACTCCCTGACCCCAAGTGAGTTACCATATCCCCTTTATAAGTACTCCCTGACCCCAAGTGAGTTATCCTAGCCCCTTTATATGTACTCCCTGACCCCAAGTGAGTTACTCTAGTCCCTTAGAAGTACTCCCTGACCCTCAGTGTGTTACCCTAGTCACATAGAAGTACTCCCTGACCCCAAGTGAGTTATCCTAGCCTCTTTATATGTACTCCCTGTCCCCAAGTGAGTTACCCTGGTCCCATATAACTACTCCTTGACCCAAAGTGCGTTACCCTAGCCCATTTATAAGTACTCCCTGGTCCCAAGTGAGTTACCCTAGTCACATTGAAGTACTCCCTGACCTCAAGTGAGTTATTCTAGCCCTTTTATATGTACTCTCTGACCGCAAGTGAGTTATCCTAGCCCCTTAATATGTACTCCCAGACCCCCAGTGAGTTACCCTAGTCCCTTATAAGTACTCCCTGACCCCAAGTGAGTTACCCTAGCCCCTTAATAAGTACACCCTGGCCCCATGTGAGTTACCCTGGTCCCATATAAGTACTCAAAGACACCAAGTGAGTTACCCTAGTCCCATATAAATACTCAAAGACACCAAGTGTGTTACCCTAGTCCCAAATAAGTACTCCCTGACCCCAAATGTGTTGTCCTAGCCACTTTATATGAACTCTCTGACCGCAAGTGAGTTACCCTAGTCACATAGAAGTACTCCTCGACCCCAAGTGAGTTACCCTGGTCCCATATAAGTACTCAAAGACACCAAGTGAGTTACCCTAGTCCCATATAAATACTCAAAGGCACCAAGTGTGTTACCCTAGTCCCAAATAAGTACTCCCTGACCCCAAATGTGTTGTCCTAGCCACTTTATATGAACTCCCTGACCCCAAGTTTGTTACCCTAGTCCCATATAAGTACTCCCTGACCCAAAATGTGTTGTCCTAGCCCCTTTATATGATCCCTCTGACGGCAAGTGAGTTACCCTAGTCCCATATAAGTACTCCCTGACCCTAAGTGAGTTACCATAGTCGCATAGAAGTACTCCCTGGCCCAAAGTGAGTTACCCTAGCCCCTTTATAAGTACTCCCTGACCCCAAGTGAGTTACCCTAGTCCCATATAAGTACTCCCAGACCCCAAGTGAGTTATTCTAGCCCCTTTATATGTACTCTCTGACCGCAAGTGAGTTATCCTAGCCCCTTTAAATGTACTCCCAGACCCCCAGTGAGTTACCCTAGTCCCTTATAAGTACTCCCTGACCCCAAGTGAGTTACCCTAGCCCCTTAATAAGTACACCCTGTCCCCAAGTGAGTTACCCTGGTCCCATATAAGTACTCACAGACACCAAGTGAGTTCCCCTACTCCCATATAAGTACTCCTTGAACCAAAGTGCGTTACCCTAGCCCCTTTATAAGTACTCCCTGGCCCCAAGTGAGTTACAATATCACCTTTATAAGTACTCCCTGACCCCAAGTGAGTTATCCAAGCCCCTTTATATGTACTCTCTGACCGCAAGTGAGTTACCCTAGTGCCATAGAAGTACTCCCTGACCCCAAGTGAGTTACCCTAGTCCCTATATAAGTAGTCCCTGACCCCAAGTGAGTTATTCTAGCCCCTTAATATGTACTCCCAGACCCCCAGTGAGTTACCCTAGTCCCTTATAAGTACTCCCTGACCCCAAGTGAGTTACCCTAGCCCCTTAATAAGTACACCCTGGCCCCATGTGAGTTACCCTGGTCCCATATAAGTACTCAAAGACACCAAGTGTGTTACCCTAGTCACATAGAAGTACTCCCTGACCCCAACTGAGTTAACCTAGCCCCTTTATAAGTACACCCTGGCTCCAAGTGAGTTATCCTAGCCCCTTTACAAGTACTCCCAGACCCCAAGTGAGTTATCCTAGCCCCTAAATAAGTACTCCCTGACCCCAAGTGTGATACCCTAGTCTCATATAAGTACTCCCTGACCCCAATTGAGTTACCCTAGTCCCATAGAAGTACTTCCTGACCCTAAGTGAGTTACCGTAGCCCCTTTATAAGTACACCTTGTCCCCATGTGAGTTACCCTGGTCCCATATAAGTACTCCCTGACCCCAAGCGAGTTACCCTAGACCCACAAAAGTACTCCCTGACCCCAAGGGAGTTACCCTAGCCCCTATATAAGTACTCCCTGACCCCAAGTGAGTTACCATAGCCCCTTTATAAGTACTCCCTGACCCCAAGTGAGTTACCCTAGCACCCTTATATGCACTCTCTGACCGCAAGTGAGTTATCCTATCCCCTTCATATGTACTCCCAGACTCCAAGTGAGTTACCCTAGCCGCTTTATATGTACTCCCATGCCCCAAGTGAGTTACCCTAGTCCCATAGAGGTACTTCCTGACCCCAAGTGTGTTACCCTAGCCCCTTTATATGTACTCTCTGACTGCAAGTGAGTTATCCTATCCCCTTTATATGTACTCTCTGACTGCAAGTGAGTTACCCTAGTCCCATATAAATACACCCTGACCCTAAGTGAGTTACATTAGTCCCAAATAAATATTCCCTGACCCCAAGTGAGTTCCCATAGCACCTTTACAAGTACTTCCTGACCCCAAGTGAGTTATCCTAGCCCCTTTGAATGTACTCTCAGACCCCAAGTGAGTTACCCTAGTCCCATAGAAGTACTCCCTGACCCCAAGTGTGTTACCGTAGTCACATAGAAGTACTCCCTGACCCAAAGTGAGTTACCCTAGCCCTTTAATAAGTACACCATGGCCCCAAGTGAGTTACCCTGGTCCCAAATAAGTACTCCCAGACACAAAGTGAGTTAGCCTAGTCCAATATAAGTACTCCTTGACCCAAAGTGAGTTACCCTAGCCCCTTTATAAGTACTCTCTGACCCCAAGTGAGTTAGGCTAGTCTAACACAAGTACTCCTTGATCCAAAGTGGGTGACCCTAGCCCGTTTATATGTACACTCTGACCCCAAGTGAGTTATCCTAGCCCCTTTATATGTACTCTCTTACCGCAAGTAAGTTACCCTAGTCCCATAGTAGTACTCCCTGACCCCAAGTGAGTTCTCCTAGACTCTTTATATGTACTCTCTGACCGCAAGTGACTTATCCTAGCCCCTTCATATGTACTCCCAGACTCCAAGTGAGTTACCCTAGCCGCTTTATATGTAGTCCCATGCCCCAAGTGAGTTACCCTAGTCCCATATAAGTACTCCCTGACCCCAAGTGAGTTACCATAGCCCCTTTATAAGTACTCCCTGACCCCAAGTGAGTTGTCCTAGCCTCTTTATATGTACTCTCTAACCACAAGTCAGTTATCCTAACCCCTTTATATGTACTCCCAGACCCCAAGTGAGTTACCCTAGTCCCTTATATCTACTCCCTGACCCCAAGTGACTTACCCTAGCCCCTTTATAAGTACACCCTGGCCCCATGTGAGTTACCCTGGTCCCATATAAGTACTCCCTGACCCCAAGCGAGTTACCCTAGACCCACAAAAGTACTCCCTGACCCCAAGGGAGTTACCTTATCACCTTTATAACTACTCCCTGACCCCAAGTGAGGTATCCTAGCCCCTTTTTATTTACTCTCTGACCGCAAGTAAATTACCCTAGTCCCATAGTAGTACTCCCTGACCCCAAGTGAGTTACCATATCCCCTTTATAAGTACTCCCTGACCCCAAGTGAGTTATCATAGCCTCTTTATATGTACTCCCTGTCCCCAAGTGAGTTACCCTGGTACCATATAAGTACTCAATGACACCAAGTGAGTTACTCTAGTCCCATATAACTACTCCTTGACCCAAAGTGCGTTACCCTAGCCCCTTTATAAGTACTCCCTGGTCCCAAGTGAGTTACCCTAGTCACATTGAAGTACTCCGTGACCTCAAGTGAGTTATTCTAGCCCCTTAATATGTACTCCCAGACCCCCAGTGAGTTACCCTAGTCCCTTATAAGTACTCCCTGACCCCAAGTGAGTTACCCTAGCCCCTTAATAAGTACACCCTGGCCCCATGTGAGTTACCCTGGTCCCATATAAGTACTCAAAGACACCAAGTGTGTTACCCTAGTCACATAGAAGTACTCCCTGACCCCAAGTGAGTTATCCTAGTCCCATAGAAGTACTCCCGGACCCCAAGTGAGTTACCCTAGTAACTCAGAAGTACTCCCTGACGCCAAGTGAGTTACCCTAGTCCCATAGAAGTACTCCCGGACCCCAAGTGAGTTACCCTAGTCACATAGAAGTACTCCCTGACCCCAAGAGAGTTATCCTAGTTCCATAGAAGGACTCCCTGACCCCAAGCGAGTTACCCTAGACCCACAAAATTACTCCCTGACCCCAAGGGAGTTACCCTAGCCCCTATATAAGTACTCCCTGACCCCAAGTGAGTTACCATAGCCCCTTTATAAGTACTCCCTGACCCCAAGTGAGTTACCCTAGCACCCTTATATGCACTCTCTGACCGCAAGTGAGTTATCCTAGCCCCTTCATATGTACTCCCAGACTCCAAGTGAGTTACCCTAGCCGCTTTATATGTACTCCCATGCCCCAAGTGAGTTACCCTAGTCCCATAGAGGTACTTCCTGACCCCAAGTGTGTTACCCTAGCCCCTTTATATGTACTCTCTGACTGCAAGTGAGTTATCCTAGACCCTTTGTATGTACTCTCAGACCCCAAGTGAGTTACCCTAGTCCCATAGAAGTACACCCTGACCCCAAGTGTGTTACCGTAGTCACATAGAAGTACTCCCTGACCCAAAGTGAGTTACCCTAGCCCTTTAATAAGTACACCATGGCCCCAAGTGAGTTACCCTGGTCCCAAATAAGTACTCCCAGACACAAAGTGAGTTAGCCTAGTCCAATATAAGTACTCCTTGACCCAAAGTGAGTTACCCTAGCCCCTTTATAAGTACTCTCTGACCCCAAGTGAGTTAGGCTAGTCTAACATAAGTACTCCTTGACCCAAAGTGGGTGACCCTATCCCGTTTATATGTACACTCTGACCCCAAGTGAGTTATCCTAGCCCCTTTATATGTACTCTCTTACCGCAAGTAAGTTACCCTAGTCCCATAGTAGTACTCCCTGACCCCAAGTGAGTTCTCCTAGACTTTTTATATGTACTCTCTGACCGCAAGTGACTTATCCTAGCCCCTTCATATGTACTCCCAGACTCCAAGTGAGTTACCCTAGCCGCTTTATATGTAGTCCCATGCCCCAAGTGAGTTACCCTAGTCCCATATAAGTACTCCCTGACCCCAAGTGAGTTACCATAGCCCCTTTATAAGTACTCCCTGACCCCAAGTGAGTTGTCCTAGCCTCTTTATATGTACTCTCTAACCACAAGTCAGTTATCCTAACCCCTTTATATGTACTCCCAGACCACAAGTGAGTTACCCTAGTCCCTTATAACTACTCCCTGACCCCAAGTGAGTTACCCTAGCCCCTTTATAAGTACACCCTGGCCCCATGTGAGTTACCCTGGTCCCATATAAGTACTCCCTGACCCCAAGCGAGTTACCCTAGACCCACAAAAGTACTCCCTGACCCCAAGGGAGTTACCTTATCACCTTTATAACTACTCCCTGACCCCAAGTGAGGTATCCTAGCCCCTTTATATTTACTCTCTGACCGCAAGTAAATTACCCTAGTCCCATAGTAGTACTCCCTGACCCCAAGTGAGTTACCATATCCCCTTTATAAGTACTCCCTGACCCCAAGTGAGTTATCCTAGCCCCTTTATATTTACTCTCTGACAGCAAGTGAGTTACCCTAGTCCCATAGTAGTACTCCCTGACCCCAAGTGAGTTACTCTAGTCCCTTAGAAGTACTCCCTGACCCTCAGTGTGTTACCCTAGTCACATAGAAGTACTCCCTGACCCCAAGTGAGTTATCCTAGCCTCTTTATATGTACTCCCTGTCCCCAAGTGAGTTACCCTGGTCCCATATAAGTACTCAATGACACCAAGTGAGTTACCCGAGTCCCATATAACTACTCCTTGACCCAAAGTGCGTTACCCTAGCCCCTTTATAAGTACTCCCTGGTCCCAAGTGAGTTACCCTAGTCACATTGAAGTACTCCCGGACCTCAAGTGAGTTATTCTAGCCCTTTTATATGTACTCTCTGACCGCAAGTGAGTTATCCTAGCCCCTTAATATGTACTCCCAGACCCCCAGTGAGTTACCCTAGTCCCTTATAAGTACTCCCTGACCCCAAGTGAGTTACCCTAGCCCCTATATAAGTACTCCCTGACCCCAAGTAAGTTACCCTAGTCCCATAGAAGTACTCCCTGACCCCAAGTGAGTTACCCTAGTCCCATAGAAGTACTCCCGGACCCCAAGTGAGTTACCCTAGTAACTCAGAAGTACTCCCTGACCCCAAGTGAGTTACCCTAGTTCCATAGAAGTACTCCCTGACCCCCAAGTGTGTTACCCTAGTCCCAAATAAGTACTCCCTGACCCCAAATGTGTTGTCCTAGCCCCTTTATATGAACTCTCTGACAGCAAGTGAGTTACCCTAGTCCCATATAAGTACTCCCTGACCCCAAGTGAGTTATCCTAGCCTCTTTATATGTACTATCTGACCGCAAGTCAGTTATCCTAGCCCCTTTATATGTACTCCCAGACCCAAAGTGAGTTACCCTAGTCCCTTATAACTACTCCTTGACCCAATATGGGTGACCCTAGCCCGTTTATATGTACACTCTGACCCCAAGTGAGTTATCCTAGCCCCTTTATATGTACTCTCTTACCGCAAGTAAGTTTCCCTAGTCCCATAGTGGTACTCCCTGACCCCAAGTGAGTTACCATAGCCCCTTTATAAGTACTCCCTGACCCCAAGTGAGTTATCCTAGCCCCTTTATATGAACTCTCTGACCGCAAGTGAGTTATCCTAACCCCTTTACATGTACTCCCAGACCCGCAGTGAGTTACCCCAGTCCCATAGTAGTACTCCCTGACCCCAAGTGAGATACCCTAGTCCCTTATAAGTACTCCCTGACCCCAAGTGAGTTACCCTAGCCCCTTAATAAGTACACCCTGTCCCCAAGTGAGTTACCCTGGTCCCATATAAGTACTCACAGACACCAAGTGAGTTACCCTACTCCCATATAAGTACTCCTTGAACCAAAGTGCGTTACCCTAGCCCCTTTATAAGTACTCCCTGGCCCCAAGTGAGTTAACCTAGCCCCTTTATAAGTACACCCTGGCTCCAAGTGAGTTATCCTAGCCCCTTTACAAGTACTCCCAGACCCCAAGTGAGTTATCTTAGCCCCTAAATAAGTACTCCCTGACCCCAAGTGTGATACCCTAGTCTCATATAAGTACTCCCTGACCCCAAGTGAGTTACCCTAGTCCCATAGAAGTACTTCCTGACCCCAAGTGAGTTACCGTAGCCCCTTTATGAGTACTCCTTGACCCCAAGTGAGTTACCATAACCCCTTTATAAGTACACCCAGGCCCCAAGTTAGTTATCCTAGCCCCTGTATATGTACTCCCAGACTCCAAGTGAGTTACCCTAGCCGCTTTATATGTACTCCCATACCCCAAGTGAGTTACCCTATTCCCATAGAAGTATATCCTGACCCCAAGTGAGTTACCGTAGCCCCTTTATGAGTACTCCTTGACCCCAAGTGAGTTACCATAACCCCTTTATAAGTACACCCAGGCCCCAAGTTAGTTATCCTAGCCCCTGTATATGTACTCCCAGACTCCAAGTGAGTTACCCTAGCCGCTTTATATGTACTCCCATACCCCAAGTGAGTTACCCTATTCCCATAGAAGTATATCCTGACCCCAAGTGAGTTACCGTAGCCCCTTTATAAGTACTCCCAGACCCCAAGTGAGTTATCCTAACCCCTAAATAAGTACTCCCTGACCCCAAGTGTGATACCCTAGTCTCATATAAGTACTCCCTGAACCCAAGTGAGTTACCCTAGTCGCATAGAAGTACACCCTGGCCCAAAGTGAGTTACCCTAGCCCCTTTATAAGTACTCCCTGACCCCAAGTGAGTTACCCTAGTCCCATATAAGTACTCCCAGACCCCAAGTGAGTTACCCTAGTCCCATAGAAGTACTCCCTGACCTCAAGTGAGTTATTC
>NW_027117205.1:0-26431 GCF_024137725.1 Prorops nasuta | reverse complement strand
CTAAGTTGCAAATTTTTCTCAACCAATCATATTTCTCCCGTCCTTTCACGAAAATCCAATCCTCTCCCTCGTACGACGTTACATACTTTCTTATTACATCTTTATGCTTGTAATAAGGTGAATGACCGTCGGTCCAATTGAATCCATGTCGATTAAAATAAAGCCAACTTTAAAAAAGAAAAAATTATATACAAAACATTACATTTTTAAAAAAAAATACTTACTCGTTCTGTTCTCTCTCGAGATCGCTCAACCAAGCTTCTTGAAATGGTGGTGAAAATACATTGTGATACACTTCATTATCACGCAACACCGCAAATTCTTTAACTATAAAACTCTTGTCGGTCAATACAAAACCTTGAAAATCAACGAATGTCGGTGTCATTATCGTCGTCGTCGTCGTCGTCGTCAATCGCTCGATGCAAGAATGAACGATCTTTTTTTTGTCGCATTTAAGAAAATTTTTTTCCCCCTCCAACAGGGGAACAAATAACGTATTAAAATTTAATGTTTTTAAAAGGAGGGGATAATTTCTAAGAAAATTTTTTCCCCATTGTTACCTATAGTTTCTTCACAGTATAATACAATAGGAAAAAAAATATCTTCTAGAGATTAAGAAAGAAAGGACTTCTTATCAAATGTAACTTTATATTTTAAAGAAACGATAAAATCTTTCTCTCTACGGAGATATTTCTTCGAATGTTTCATTTCAGTTTTTTTCTTCATCGAGAATAGCACGAGCGCAACAATGTATAGAATAACTCACATAATGGATGTAGAAGGTTTCTTAGTTTATAAAAAAGAACTTAAATATAAAGATATAGCTATAATTGATTTAAAAAGTAACCAAATTTCTTACGCATCGTTTCGTTTGCGTGACAGTATGAAAAATCTTAGTGAGAAAGACAAAAAAACTGTGTGGTATTTGCTCAATATGGTTCATGGTATAAAATATAGTGATACGGGATTCGAGAAATACGAGCAGGAGGATGTGGAAGATTTTATTAGAGGTTGCCTAACGTGCGAGAATCCCGTAGTAGCCTACAAGGGAGGGAACATTGAAAAAAATCTATTGAATAGGATGAATGTGGATAATATTAATTTAGAAGTGTATGGTTGTCCTAAGTTTAAGGATTTAATTAAATTATATGATTTTGAAAAAACTCCGTGCAATTTACACGTTCGAGAGAAGAACTTGGACAATGAACGTATCCACTGTCCTTACGAGGAGGTGTCAGTTTTTGCCAAGTGGATAAAAGCAAATATGTGATTCTTTAAAAACTATTTAGAGAAATAAAGAGGAGAACACAAGTCCTCAATTCTTCATTCAATCTTATACCGTTGTCGGTGCTGCACACAGGAAAAAAAAATGAGCTGCGAAAAGTGTAAATTAATCATGATTCAAGAGGATATTGTTCCTCTTTCACCCACTCTTCCCAGAGAATTGACAGAGGAATACGTCAATCGAATTAACGATTTTTTCAATCGTTACTTCGAAGAGTATGAACGGAAACTGCATCTTTATTTGCATAAAAACTGTAAGTATTTATTTTTACATTTTTTTCATAATTATTGTTTGTTTCTTTGTTTTTTTTTTTTTTTTAAATAAAGTGAAGAAAGACGAAGAAAAACAGGCTGAGGAAAAAGATATTGAGTTAAAGGAGACGAAGAAGGAAGAGGAGGAGGAAAAAGATATTGAGTCAAAGCAGACGAAGAAGGAAGAGGAGAAAAAAGTAGAGGAGGAAGAATGTAAGTATTTATTTTATCTTTTTTTTTTACCTTTTCATAATTATTATTATTATTACCTGTTTGTATTTTTAAAATAAAGTGAAGAAAGACGAAGAGAAAGAGACTAGGGAAGATATTGAGTCAAAGGATATGAAGAAGGAAGAAGAAGAGGAGAAAAAAATGGAGGAGGAGGAGGAGAAAGATATTGAGTCAAAGCAAACGAAGAAGGAAGAGGAGAAAAAAGTAGTGGAGAAGGAGGAGGAGGAAAAAGATATTGCTTCAAAGCAGACTAAGAGAGAAGAAGAAGAGGAACCACCACATTTCTTTTTCTTTTACTATTAAATTATTTTATCTAACAAATTGAAAAAATATCATTGTAAATTAACCTCTACTATTTCTTTTATCAAATAAATTGAAAAATATTATTGTAAATATACCTTTTACTAATTCATCTGGAGTTAACGGAAAGAAACCTAATACGTATTGAGAAATGGATATAAACTTCTCTCCGCATTGATAATGAGATGTAAACTTCATCCGAAGTGGAGAGAGAAAGCTAATATGTATTGATAAAGATATGTAAACTTCATCTGGAATACGTAGAGGAGAGCACTCTTCACTTCAGTCTTCAGTGAGACATCATGAGTTCCACACGACCAATAAGCTTACCTGACAAGAAACTAACATTAAAGGATTTAGAAAAAAAATATTGCAAACCAGTTGCAATAGTAAGGCCATTTCGGCATAATGAAGAACAGCAGCAGCAGCCGCAGCAGCAGCAGCAGCAGCAGCAATCAGTTCTAAGAGGGTATCGCTTGATACTTGAACAGCAGCAGCACCAGCAGCCACTGCGGCGACCAAATTCGCTGCCCGTAGCCCTGCAGATGCCGCCCGCAGCGGTGCAACCTGCAGCGGACCAACCTGCAGCGGAGCAACCTGCAGGGGAGCAACCTGCAGTCTCGCGTAGGAGGCAATTGTTATTACGGTTACGTAATATGCAGCCTATGTGAGCTTGTGGGTTGTATGACAGACAGTCACCACCACCAAATCGGTAAGAGTTAATAAAAGTCAAAGACTAATAAAATATAAAAAAAAAAAAAAAAAAAAAAATGGCTTAATAGCGAAGGAATCTCGCATTCACTTTTTCTCTCGCAGCGATTTATTAAATCGTAGTACTACTTTTGTTCGACAAAGAGTGCTTTTAATGTAGTATAGAAGCTACTTAAATAATTTTTTTTAATTATAGATGCTGTTGCTGTTGCTGTTGCTGTTTTTATTGGAATTCTACAGGACGTACAATTCCTGGTTTATTTATATATTTTTATAAGTAAATTTGTATTTCAATAAAGAGGGTTTTTTATGCCGAAAGGCTTTTTCCCTTACATTGGTGTTTCTTCAATTACCTCTCCACCAATCCACTGTACCCTGTAATATATAAGTATTGCAAATAAAAAAGAAAAAAAAAAATGTAAATCATAACATAAAACCCTTGAAGATTTCCATTCAACCGACATCGGACGATGCTTCGACTGAAATATTCCAGGGGGATCTACAGCTTGAAAACTGTTCTGAATGTTGTCGTGTTTTTCACATACGTCCCAACCACTTTTCTGAAGTTAAGGTCACGTAGGCTCCGCTCTTATTACAGAGCGGATGGTAAGTATCTGCGACGATAGATATACAAATGAATATGACGATCGTCAAAGATACTGTAACATAAATAAGGGGGAGCGATCACTGCATCGCTCTCTACGAATGTTCTTTCTCTCTTTCTCTTTCCAGTACGAGTCCATTTCGCATACATTGTTGCAGAGCGCGATAATGTATTAAGTAACGCGTCTTATCGTTTAAAGTAACCAACTGCTTCTCTTGGCTCGCACATGGCGGTTTCTCTCCTTCTCTCTCTAAGGCGTTCACTGCTTACCGTAAGAGGGGGGAGGCCACTTGTGTACCCTACGAGTTTAACGTCGGGGGAACGCGATAATGCGCACAACCGCATGCGCACAACCACACGAGGAGAGGGGGCAATTCCCCTACTTCCCTTGTCCCCCGCGGGACCCCGACCCCCTCGCCACGCGGTCATAGAACCATCCTAGCCTATCTACTCACGATACCGCGTGGTGGGGAGAGCTGTGGCGTACGTGCCGATACCGACGCCTATACTATAGCGTGCGCCAAGTATAGAGTCCTCGTCATGCCCCTCCTTAACTTCCCAAAACGGCCGCTCCGCAGCGCCGAATCCGTTTTCGGCGGCTCGACTGGGTATATAAGACCGAGCTCCGACCCAGTTGAGCATTCCGTACCCAGGAGCTCTCCGGGTATATTCTTCCCAACCTTCCTACGCAGGAGTTCTCCGCGTATCCCTATCCTTTGCTCAGTTCTCCGAGCACTTCCTGGCGCAGGAGTTCTCCGCGTCGTCCGCACCGTTCCTTACCCGATGCCCATGCTAACGGCCGAGTCCAGGAGTTCTCCGGACCAACGGCCATTTTCTTACAGGGATTAATGCCGTTTTATTTACAGCTTCCCCGCGGACCGCCATATTGGCGTCCGCCATATTGGCTCCCCGGGCCCTCCCGTAAGGCCACCTACCGCCGCGCCGCCTCCCGGTCCGTTCCCGAAAGCCCCGCCGAGTGGCTACCAAGCGAAGCGCCGCCAGCGGGCGATAATTATACTTGCGACATAGCGACCGACACATAAGCGTACACACCTACAGCGGCAAGACACGAACAACACAAACATAAATAGGTTAAGGTTATTATGTACAAAAACATTGTAAATACTCTTGTTTCTTTTATTTATCCTAAATAAACAGTTTTTGTTATCTACATTAAACTCGTCCATATTTATTTTGATCCTTCTCGGTCAAGCGAACCGAGCGGTTTTCGCGACGATTAAACTCGTCAACAAAACACGTTACAATATATATTGTAAATTTTGTATATTTTTATTTAATCAAATAAAAACTCCTTTTATCTCTTATCTTGACTTTGAATACTTTATTCTAGAATAAGACCTTCCCTTCTGACCACAGGTTCGGAGCTCTCTTAGGACATTGTTTCGCACAACTTACAAAAATTCAGCACGTCTTTCATCGATGAAAAAGAAGTAGTAGGTACAGATGGATTTTCATCCTCCTCCTTCCTTAGATTTTATCCTCACAATGCACCAAGTAAATCAGGAAAGTAACGAAAATTTAAATAAAGCAAACTTAAATGCTCCAGACAAAAAACAACGAAGTACTAAATCCATCAATTTCAACGATCGATTAATTTTCTATGATTTTTCAATGTGTACTGCATTGTTGAAGGCATGCACCAAGTAAATCAGGAAAGTAACGAAAATTTAAATAAAGCAAACTTAAATGCTTCCAGAAAAAAATAACGAAGTGCTAAATCCATCAAGGTCAACGATCGATTAAATTTCTATAATTGTTTAATGTGTACTGTTGAAGGTTTGAGGACTGAATGCTGCTCCACCGAGGATATCCCGTCGAGAGAAAGTCTTTATCGGTTTTTAAAATATAAAGTTACATGTGATAAGGAGTTAATTCTTTCTTAATCAAAATAAGAAGAACCATACCCTTCGAATAATCTCCGTATAGAGATTTTTTTTTTCCTATTGTCTTTAACCTATAGGTTACATCAATGGAAATTCATCGCAAGTAAGAAAATCTTAGAAAATTACTCTTTCCAAGAAATACGATAATATCGTTTTTTTTCTATTGAGTTATACTGTGATAAGTCAATCACAATAGAAATTAATCGCAAGTAAAAAAAAAAAAAAAATTACCCCTTCCAAACATTGAAATTAAATACGCTTAATATACGATAATATCGTTCGTATAAAAAGTCAGCCTGTTAAACGAGAGCTGCATAGCAGTACCACGGATGCTTGACGTATTAAGAAAAAAATAAGTGTGTGATTAAACTCATTAAAAAGAAACTTGTTTGTTACATAAAAAAAAAGGTAAGGATATTTTTTTTTTATTCGATTAGTACATGCATTATTTAATTGAGTTTTTAACTTTAATGAGTTTAATCATTTTTTTTCATAGAAATAAAAATGAATTTCAATAAAATCAATGAATTGGGAAGCGTCATTCCAAAAAATTTTGTGAAATTAAATAGCTTGACGGAAAATCAAGAGTACGATATTTCCGAAGTGGACAAAATTATGACAAAATATGGAATTAAAATCATTTTAAAGCTGTCAACAGCCGATTGGGTATTCTTGCCAGGGAGAATGGCAAAATTGGCGGAAGATACGGAGCAGTTGCAGCAGCTATAAAAGGCTGCAGCAGCCAATAATTTAATAATGTTATATAAAGGAGGAAAATATCACAACGTGGAATTTAAGTCTAAAGTTTGATAGGTATTTTGTATCAAAAAAAAAATAATGAATAAATTTGTTGTTTATTATATATTTATTTAATAAAAATTGTTTTCTTATTTTTAACTTCATTTCTAACAATATTCGTAAGAGGATTATATTGTACAATTTTATCGTGTATAATTAGACAATAGGCTATAGTATTATCCGGAATGATTTCCATACACTCGATCTCGAGTTTGACGTCGACCGTGCCGGTTTTTATGGACTCGTTCTGATGCAAGCAGTCGATGACGAAGAGCGGCCCGTACGTCAAAAAGTCCGAATAGTCGAGCATGGGTCTCGCGAGTTTCTCACCAGCGTAATAGGAGGTGGAAAACTTTACATACATGTCGTAGAGGACGGAGTAGCGGGATTTCGTGAAATCGGTGTCGAGACGATCGTACGGATAAGATTCGGAATTCAGATAAAGTTTGACATCGAGGACTTTGCAATGATTGAATTTCAGCACATCCTCGTGCTGACTACTCTTTTTGTTCGTTCTGAACGCCAGAATGACGTATCGCGGCTTCTCCAATTGCGTGGACGCTTTTACGGACCACGTGTGTCGCTGCGACTTGGGCAAAAGCGGATACTCGTAAAGTTCCCAGGCGCGAAAAGCGAGTGACAGACTCTTGTCCTGCTCGACAATACTGAGAAATTGGAGTTTCGTAATTTCGTTCAGGGTCACATGGGGTATTCTCCATTGCACTCGTAGTAGGTTGATCGACGAAACGGTGATTTTCACCGATGAGTAAATGGCGTTTGTATCGTCGCGCGCGCGAATGAGAACGAGCTCGTGACGCGCGTTAACGACGACTCGCCGATAATCCTCGCAGAATCCCAGCAGCATTTTTAGGGGCACGCAAAAGCTGAAATTCTTAACAGCCGCCTTTTTCCGCCGGTCTTTGGCTGTAGCGACGAAACATCTGGAATGACGTAGACTGGCGCTCTCCTCGGTGCTCAGGGAAACGAGATTCTTCAGAGGCTGGTAATACCGACGTTTCTGCATCGGTCGATCTCGATACCGTTCAATTCGTAACGAATCTCGTCGAAGAGAAAGGCCGCGGAATTGCAGTCGAGCGTAACTATATCCTCGTTGTTGGCGCTCGCGTCACGCGTGCCCTCTACCAGCTGTCCCTCGACGTAGAGATAACTCTCGCACAGCAGGAGTATCAAATCTTGGTACTGTATTGGAATGCGAATCTCGTCGCTGTTCGCCAACGAGGCGTTCGCATACGGATTGTAGGCATGCATCTCCATTTTTGTGATGCGATTGTCGTAGGTCAGCGGTGCGGTGACGTTCAAGGGATCTGCCACTGTTCCACTATGTACTTTCGCCCAATTTCTTCACGGTGAATCCCAATGATTGTAAAAATTCTATATTTCTTCTCGTTAGCAAGAAGCTCCTCTTGTCGCGATTCCTGCTTTCACTCCGATTAACCGGTGTATTCGATTCCACGCAGGACGAACGACTAGCGAACGTTTCATCCAGTTTCACCGCTTTATAATCCTCGTTACCTTTGTAAATTAACATTTTTCTTAATGTGCAATCTTATGGTAATTTCTTCACGTCCAAAATCTACGAGACGATCGTCCTGATCGAGGATACGTAACGTGAGACGGTCGATTACTCTGACGAGGACCGATAGATAAATGACGGTTTTCGGTACCTCCGAGATTTTATAGCCCGGTGGTACGCTGGGAAAGAACTCGTGAATAATGTGTCGTGGTCTACCGTTGGTGTACGCACCACCC
This sequence comes from Prorops nasuta, assembly GCF_024137725.1. Taxonomy (NCBI): domain Eukaryota; kingdom Metazoa; phylum Arthropoda; class Insecta; order Hymenoptera; family Bethylidae; genus Prorops; species Prorops nasuta. Next base: position 18,577 of record NW_027117205.1, on the reverse strand, counting down.
GCAATGTTGCACTCGATGCGTAGAATATTTGTTTTCACAATGTTCACGGTTTCGTCGGATTCAGCCTGGGAGTTCGGGTCGAACACGCGATTCGACGAGAAGCCCAGTAGTGAGCCAATGTTATTCGGTTTTCCAAAGTCAATCGAATATTTACACAATATTTCACTCTTCAGTGTATTATTGTTCGCTCGTAGAAGAATAACGCTGTTAATGTCGTCTTTAATTTCGTGATTCGCAGAAATTTGATACTGCAAATACTCATTTATCGCACTCAATTCGTAACAGCCTCTGGGTATCATCAGTACCTTATCGTTATCGTAGAAAAACTTATTATTCGTCTCGTCCACATTGGCTATCGAGTTGTACGTTTGCATGTCCACGAGACCGATCTCGTACCGATCGTCTTGCAGATTGATCGGGGGAAAGAAATCTGAATTTAATACTGATTTACGATCCGATAAAGTCACGGTGAAAGACATTTTTTTTTTTTTTTCAAAGTATTTGTTATTGCAGGAATTTTACGCACAACTGACCGCAATTGCTTTTATCGTACGATTGATATCGATCATGATTGTAGTAGATTGTAACGTTAGGACCAAAGTAACGTACACATTCTTTCGGCGGTTTCAAATTTCCAAATGAATCGAAATATACGACGATGTCGTTACGCTTGATGTAGGCTACCCAGTGGGTACCAGGGCCGCATTGATCGTCGAGATTCACGATCGCGCACTCGTTGCACCGCGGCCCGTCGAGCGGCAGAGATGTGCGCATAAAGACTCCACGGAAATGTGGTATGTGTCGGTAGATGCGTGCCAATTGTATGTTGCTAGTAGCACCAGAATCCGGAAGGAGAGCTTCTACATTGCGACGAAATTTCCCGTCATTCGTTTTCTTCCCGCTCCTCTTCTCCGACCTTTTTTTTGTCGTTTTTTTTTTATACCTCCACGGTTCCTTTCTCCGACGACTCGCTTGTATGGTTTCAGATAAAGACCTCCGCCTATCTCGCGCTTCGCCGACGCTTCCATCGCGCGATTGTGACATTGCATTTCCTGCAATCGTTCTCTCTCAGCTTTTGCACGGTTTACAGCCGTCGCTATACCCGATGCTCCACCTGCCAGTGCTCGACTGCACCTAGCAGTGGGAGTATAGGTATTATACCGCCCCGTTTCCTCGGCACTCGAATTTTTCTCTTCCTCGTAGTAGTACGAATTTTTTTCTTGTTGTTCTTTTTTTTAGCCGCTACTGCTTTCTTCATCCCAACAATATTATCATTATATAATCCCAAGCCAAGTTTACGCTTAGCATTCATCGATGCCCATACGGCTGTGGCGACCGCGCGTTCACCCAAGGTCGTGTCTCTTGCGGTAATATGTTCACTCGCTATCCTCGCTAGCACTTTATCGGCCTGATGACGCTCCGGTAGATCCTCGTTGTGCAAATATGCTAAGTCGTGATCGAGGCAGGCCTCGTCCAGCGGATTTATACCACGATCGCCGCGCTCCAATCTTTCGCGAAGTCGAGTGCCGGGCCCGCAATAATTGTAACCGGGCACGTGCAGCTCAAACGGCAATTTTTTTAAGACTTTATTGAAGAACGATTCAGACATTTAGAGCAACTGCTTCTCTCTCTCCTCTTGCTGACAAACGTAACAGTCTTTGATCAGTCTCGGTGGTCCGTCGTGGTGAGTAGTATTAGGTAGATTGTAGTGTTGCAAGCAATATTGATATTGCTGCACATCCGAGTCCGCGCGAATGTGCCGAGGTAATCTTTCCCACACACTCGCGATACTATCTGGAAAGTACTCGAGCAATACGATCTTCGGTATGTGTTCGAGCTGATGATTCGTCAAGTTCTGCAGAGAATCGACGACGACTAGCATGAACGCCATCGTAATGGCAACTGACCGAATAGTTCCGTAATTCGCGAAATATAAATGAACGATACAGCTATGTCAGAAAGTTAATAGCGAGGATGCATTTCGTGAAGCACGTGCCGACTATTCGCGTTGCAAATTTGGATGCTCACGATGCTACCACGCATATAAAAAAACGTCACGGATCGCTATTACCATCTACGATACGCTGCATAGTTTGCGGTCCGTCGAATTGCGGTAAGACAAACGTGCTGCTGAGCCTCATAGAGAGTCCGCACGGTGTGAGATTCGAGAACCTGTACGTCTACTCGGAATCGCTGCAGCAACCGAAGTATCTATATCTGGAGCAGCTTCTGCAGGACACGGAGGAAATTGGTTACTTTCAATTTTCAAACAATTGCGAGATTGTGAACGTCGCGGATGCAAAGCCGAATTCCATTTTCATATTCGACGATGTGGCCAACGACAAGCAGGACAATATAAGGGACTACTTTTGCATGGGTAGATATTCCAACATCGATTGCTTCTACCTCTGTCAGACTTATGCGAAAATACCAAAGCATCTGATACGAGATAACGCAAACTTGCTAATAATATTTAAGCAGGATGGAACTAATCTGAAGCATATTTTCAACGATCACGTCAACAGTGATATGTCGTATGAGAAATTTCTCACATTGTGTTCGACCTGTTGGAGTCGTGATTACGGTTTCTTAGTAATAGACAAGGATAGCTCTCTGAAGAACGGTCGATATCGCAAAGGTTTCAACGAGTACGCCACGATCGAGTGAACGGCCTTGCGAGTGTCAGGCCGGTAAGGTTTCACGATCACGGCATTGAGTGTTAGTTTGATAGTGGAGTGCAGGCCGTTCGGATCACCGTGTCAGGTCGGTTAAAACCCGTGTCGGTTCGGGGAAAGCTGTTGTATACAGCATCGCAACAGGTCGGTTAAAAACCGTTCAATTCGAGGAAAACTGTTGTATACAGCATCGCGATGGATGAAAAATCGCTTCTGAAGAGGATCGCCAAGACGAGCGAGGTCATTCGCGACAAGCATCGTGCCTTGAAATCGGAGAACGCGATAATGGAGAGCAGTTTGAACGAGACATTCAAGCCGATAGTCGATCCATTGAAGAAACTCGTTTCGCAAACGGAGGATAGTGATAACATAAATAATAATAATAATTCTTTTTTCAAATACAACGATAAGTTGAGGAGGGGAGCCTACTTCACATCGACACCGCATCGAGTTGCTAAAAGAGCGAAGAATCTTGATAGTAGTGATGAAACTATTACGAATCCATTGGATTTCATGACCGACGACGAGTCTTTTATAACCGATCAAACGTCGCCCGATTCGAAAAAAAGTTTGCTAAAAAATTAAATATTGATGAAAACGAGGAACCACGCTTGTTACAATATGCCTTTCAACATAATCGAATACATCCGATCCCTGGCAAGTATATTAAATTACTTCTGACCGATAGGGAAAACTTGATTGATCGTGCTTTTGGACCTCGTTATAAAAATGAACAACTGACGCTTGGGAGATGTAAATTTGATATTAGTCATGAAGGAGATATTATTCTCGATAAGACGCTATACACCGGTACAGTAGGTACTTATGAACTAGTTTTCATGAGAGAACCCAATCGAGCTATTATAAAACCCGAAGATTTGGAACAATACAAGAGTATTCTCAATCAAACTAAGGCGCATAAACTGTTAAACGATACTTTAAAACAAACCAAGGGTAATAAAGGTGTAAAATATACAGAAATTATGAAACCATTGCTATTGGGAAAACCAATGTTACCGCCTGATCGGTTACCATCAACATCAGGCGCAAGAAAATCGTCAACGTCTGACGCATCAACATCAGGCGTCAGTAAAGCGTCAACATCATCAGAAAAAAAAGAGGGTAAAGGTCTTATGCGTGTCACCGAAGGACCAATCAACTACGTACATTGGAACGATCCGAATGAATTGATCGAACGTTTGAGACTTTTGATCGCATCGGTGGCTGCCGGTAATACGAGTCATCACAACGAGATACAGTCGATAATCGAGGAGTTGCGCGACGAGGATCTTATCGTATAAAGAAAGTTGCACGTTACATTCTTACCTCAGTGCAATATCAACGTCTTTCGGTAGCACGAGGTAAAAAAAGAAAAATTAAATGTCTGATGATTGTTGTGAAATTTGCATTTGCTTAACATACATCGTAGACTGTATACTCTCGGCATTACGAGCCATCAAAAAGAGGAATAATAATAATAACGAGGAACAAGAGACTGAATTTTGAAAAAAGAAAAGTGACAGCAGTGCATTTATTTCGAAATGTCGATAAATAAATTTGGAATTGGACTGGATGGTGAGAGTAGGAAACACTTTCACGAACCAAATTTAGAATATTTACTGCTTGAATTTAAACAATATTTGACAATGACATTGAATAAACTTAATGAACAATTTGAGAAAAAGATGAACCAAATTTTGCAAACAATTTGTGAAAAATTGGATGATAAAGTGAGTAAGGAAGATCTGATACGTGAAACACTTATCAATAATTATAAATTCTAAGAATCTGTCCATTTTTGAAAAAAATGAGCAAAGAAAATATACAGTTGGTGGAGGAGCTCCATGCACCGGCGAGGATAAATTTTCCACGCAGAAGAGTCATCGTGCGCGGCTTCGACGATCTCTGGCAGGCCGATCTTGTTGATATGCGCAATTACGTCGATGCGGGTCACCAGTACATTCTCACTATAATCGATACCGTCTCGAAATACGCTTGGTCGGTGGCATTAAAGACCAAGAGCGGCAGAGAAGTGACGACGGCAATGACGGGAATCCAAAAGATCGGCAGATGTCCGAAAAATTTACAGACCGACAACGGCAAGGAGTTTTACAACAGTGACTTTCAGGCGTTGATGAAGAAACGCGGAATAAATCACTACTCGGCTTACAGCGTGATGAAAGCGTCGATAGTCGAGCGCTGGAATCGTATGTTGAAGACGGAAATGTGGAAACGATTTACGCTGAACGGCAATTACAAGTGGCGCGCTATGCTGCAAGAGTTGGCGGATGCGTACAATGTGCGAAAGCATCGTACCACGGGAATGCGTCCCGTGGATGTGAAACCCGAGCATGCAGATAAACTACTCAAGACAGTATACAGCAACATCTAGGTCGCAGGTCGTGCCAAGTTCAAAGTCAGCGATTTCGTATGAATTAGTAAATACAAGCAGATGTTCGCCAAAGGCTACACGCCAAATTGGACCACCGAAATATTCGAGGTGGCGAAAGTGCAGAGGACCAATCCCGTTACGTATCTCCTCAAGGATTCCAGGGGTACGGAACAGTTGGGTGGATTTTACGAATACGAGCTTTCGAAAACTATCAATCCCGATGTGTATCTGGTCGAGAGAGTATTGCGCAGAAAGGGCGATAAAGTGTTCGTTAAGTGGCTGGGATTCGACAGGACGCACAATTCCTGGATAAATAAGAACAATGTTTTATAAGAACTTTTATTAAGATGTATCATGACAAAAAATATATGTATTCTTAAAATAAATAAATAAATAAATTATTCTTTTTGACTATAATATCCCCAGGGTAGAGTCGCCGCGGTGCCGGGTGTAACGAAACGCTTGTCGTCGTACGGACTGAGGGCTACCTTTCTCTGACTGATCGAGAAAACTTGGTGCAGCTTCGATCGAATCAAATTTTGATTGCGAGACTGTACGGTGAAGTTATCCAAACAATCCTTGTAGTCGTCAAATGTTATATTTCTATCGACAACGTAACCTTCGACACCCTTGGCTTTTTTAACAATTCTCGTGCAGTCCTGCACCTTGAAAGTATACATTTTTGCCCTCAGTCCTACGAACTCGGTCATGATACGACCATTGTTCTCGTCCTTCATCAGACCAGGTATCTTTTTGTTGACGCGTGGCAAGTCATACTGATTATCGTCAGGATAATCGCTGGTGTCGAATCGCGCGAGATCGCGTTTCATGTACGAGTAAACGTCGTCGCACTCGACACTGTATATCAGACTGTCCGTGTCGGTATACATCGCTCTACATTCCCTGCCGAATGTAGGAAGCATATAGTCATAGTCAAATTCATACAAGCAAATTTTTGAAATATCTAAAACACTCATTCCCACGTAAATGGGATTATCAAATTTCGCGGACAATTTCGACAATTGAATCGCGACCAAATTCTCATTGAAAATCGCGAGACTGAAAATTCGGTTTGGAAATCAGGGTTTCCGCCCCGTATCTTCCCTCCCACTTGGTTGCGAGCCTCACGTCAACTTTATTCCTCACGTTCTCCATTGTTTTACCGAAAACCGCGTTGTTCATCAACTTGAAGAGATTCCTCTCAAATTCGTTAGTGGACGCGGTGCGCAAACGCGTGTTCAGCTCGATGTAATCGCGTAGCCAGGTGGACTGCTGAAACTTCAAACCGCGATGTATACGCTTCAGTACGAGTCCATTACGCATACATTGTTGCAGTGCGCGATAATGTATTACGTAACGCGTCTTATCGTATGAAGTGGCCAGCAGCTTCTCCTGGCTCGCACCCGGCGGTTTCTCGCGCACCATGCAGAACGGTAGGTCCGCGTGTTTGTCGTGAAGCTCGCGCGGATACTCCAAATCGAACTCCAAAATATAACCCTCGGGATGATCCGAGGGTATAGCGGAGACATCGAGATTGGCAGCGTCCTCGATCCATCGGAATCCATGGGTGGGGAGCGGCTGACACATTGCCCAACCATACAGATTGTTTACGTCGTAATACATTAGATACTTCGACGGTTCCGCCGGATCGTAGTCCCGCATGTACCGATTGTTGGCCCTCTCGTAACGATGGGAGCACTGACTCAAACCACCGTGTATACCGCGCTCCACGAACAGCAACATATCCACGTCCGTTAAAAGCTCCAGCCTGTTTCCCGTATGCTTCAACATGGCGTCCCAGGTGAAGCCCGGAAGCGTATAATAATGGGCTGGATCCAACTAATAATTTAGCATGCAACTATCGCAAAAACTTTCGAAAACGTCGGTCAACAATAGGACATCGGTCTTCAAGTACAGTTCACTGTACACCCCAAGTGTGCGCATCTGGAATTTGGTCCATACCTCTACGGCATGACTGTATGCTTCCTCGCTGATATCGCTGTCGGTCAGTCTGTTGCGAAACGACTGGCGCGGTGGTAAAGCCGTCTCTTCCAATCGAGCCGCACTATCTATATAGTCGTTAGGAAAAATACCTTTCGTCGTAAGCAAGTTGAACTGCTCGACGCTCAAGTCCGAAAATTGTGACCTCAAATTTGTCAGCTGAGATTCCGTCAAGTACGAGCTCAATTTGTCCAGGCTGGAGGCCATAAATTTGAACGAATCGATAAATCTCAACCGTATATTATAATTTCGCAAATATTTGGTGAATGAAATGTATTTTTCCTTATGTACAGGCAGCAGATATACCGATCCCTCGTACAAATTAGCGATAGTCTCGAGAATAAAATGCAAATCATAGCCGGACAAATTGTGGAAAATCACTGGAATGACATGCGAATCTTTAAAATTTAAATTACAATTATTGTGAGACGGTCCTCTGTATCTGCCGGTCAGATGATCGTGATCGCGAATTCGAAGTTCATTCGGAAGAAACGGCTTTTTGCATATATGACAATTGGGGTCATTATAGTGATGCGATCGTTCAGTAACACTAAGATCACGCATGGGTACGATAGTGCCCAGTTTATCGCTCGCGATACGCGCAATGACCTCGAGCTCGCGTACGAACCATTCGATGCAGTCGACACCCCGATGAGCATCGTATGTCGAGAGTGACGCATCGCGAGCACTTTTCAAATAATAGCCTACAATTATAGGTTCATGTTTCTGATAAATACTACTACTGTTCGATTGTTCAACTTTTGATAATATGCACTCGAGATCCGCGTATACGACGAATGGCACTCGCTCCCCATTTTTGATGTTCTTGAAGGAAACCCAGCGATCGTCGGACTCTCTCGGTAACATAAATCGGAGATTATCGTTGAGCCGCGAGCAATCCTGCTCATGCGACTCCAGCCTCTCCACTGTGCAAAAGTAGTGGAGACATCTAAAAGAATAAAAAAAATAAATAAAACATATGCAGTTATATTTGTATCATTATTAATACATACCGATCGCATATATATAGCGCATTTTTTCTCTTGGTGAATTGACTTCGCACCAATCTCGACAGATTCCTTATGCACATGAAATGTGCAGCTCCCTGTTCATCGTTGACGAGAAGAAGATTAGCATGTCTCGATCTCTTCTTCTTCGTCACCCGAAGAGGTACGATTTTTGCGTCGATATTTGGCTCTTCATTCTCCAAGGTAAAGATGTTCACCGACACGTCATTATCCGTCTCGAATTTCGGGATCTGTTTCAGCGTAGTCGGAAAGGTTAAGCTACCGACGTCTAAAACCGTCCGAAAATGTGGATAAGAGGACGTGCGCTTTGGATTAGCCGTAGGTTTTTCTGGATAGAGTGCCCCTGTCACGGACCACGCGAAACATGCATTATCACTGGTTTCTAAATTTATCAGAGCTTTCCTACTTGTGATAGCGGATGGCAGATTAATTCTACAACCCGCGTGCAACGGGTTAAAACGATTAATGTTAACTATTAAATAATGAATTTTGTGTAAAGCCCATCCACTATCACGCTCTTGAAATCCATTTAATTTTTGCATAATAACGTCTAAAATGTTTTTCCTATACCAATCACTAAAATTATCAGTCTTGTACAATGTAGCATTAGTCGTACTAATGTTTTTATCATCACTATTGTCCTTAGAGATGAATTGTCCGTTAAATACACAGTTAACCTTAACACTATTTGCACTAACAAATACCTTATCTAAACGCGTACGCACTAATACTTCCGCGTCTACTAAAAAATCCTTAGGCTCTATATAATTACTATTAACTACCATGCCGATGCATATTCGACTTCGAAACGCCGAATCAAGCTCCTCTCAGATATGTTCTTGAACGTCATTGCTACAACCTGCGCCTGATTTAATATGATTCAGTTCTCTCTGCGCTCGTAGCAATAGACGCTTTATAGACGCGATTTCGGTGAAATTCTTTTGACGCGTTCCAACGGGCAAAGCTCGATCAGCGTTGCTCAATCGTCGAATATGCTCGCGACATTCCAGTACCCACGCATCGTATTCATTCGCGCTATTGATTGTAAAAAACTTTCTTCGCAATTCAGTAGACATTTTTGTTTCTTTAAAAAATTTAAGATTCTGTCATACGGTAGGCAACAATAAATTATTAATTGTGAATGTATCTTTCGCGAAGAGTAACGCTCATATATAGCGAATAGAAAATGGGAGTAGGGGTGATATACACATCCCATTGTTTCGTCCGAGATGCAATCGATATTCTTAGATATACATTATTATCCATTTTTTCACAGAATTTATTTATTTCTTTCATCATATACAGATTTCATATAGTAGACATTTTGCAGTGAACATATACCATAATGAGTCATACACTTGGGTAACGGTGGTTCGAAATTTTTACTCCCTCTAAGACTTAACTTACCCCACTCACACTCCTTCGCATTGTATATATTTTCTAGATTGCAAATTTTTCTCAACCAATCATATTTCTCCCGTCCTTTCACGAAAATCCAATCCTCCTCCTCCTCCTCGTATGACGTTACATACTTTCTTATTATTTCTTTATACTTGTAATAAGGTGAATGACCGTCGGTCCAATTGAATCCATGTCGATTAAAATAAAGCTAACTTTAAAAAGAAAAAAATCATATACAACATTACATGTAAAAAAATAAAATAATACTTACTCATTCTGTTCTCTCTCGGGATCGCTCAACCAAGCTTCTTGAAATGGTGGTGAAAATACATTGTGATACACTTCATTATCACGCAACACCGCAAACTCTTTAACTATAAAACTTTTGTCGGTCAATACAAAACCTTGAAAATCAACGAATGTCGGTATCATTGTCGTCAGTCGCTCGATGCAATACTGAACGATCTTTTTTTTTATCGCATTTAAGAAATTTCTTTTCCCCCTCCATCAGGGGAACAAATATGCTAAACGTATTAAAATTCAATGTTTTTTTTTTTTTTTTTTTTTTTTTGGAGAGGATAGTTTCTAAGATTTTTTCCGATTGTAATTAAGAAAGAATGGACTCCTTATCAAATGTAACTTTATATTTTAAAGAAACGATAAAGTCTTTCTTTCGACGAAAATATTTCTTCGGATGCTTCATTTCAGTTCTTTTCTTCGTCGAGAATAGCGCGAGCGCAACAAAGCATAGAAAAACTCACATAATGGATATAGAAGGTTTCTTAGTTTTTAAAAAAGAACTTAAATATAAAGATAAAGCTATAATTGATTTAATAAGTAACCAAATTTCTTACGCATCTTTTCGTTTGCGTGACACTATTAACAACCTTAGTGAGAAAGACAAAAAAACTGTGTGGTATTTGCTCAATATGGTGCATGGTATAAAATAGTGATACGGGATTCGAGAAATACGAGCAGGAGGATATAGAAGATTTTATTGGAGATTGCTTAACCTGCGAGAATCCCGTAGTAGCCTACAAGGGAGGGAATATTGAAAAAAATATATTGAATAGGATGAATGTGGAAAATATCAATTTAGAAGTGTATGGTTGTCCTAAGTTTAAGGATTTAATTAAATTATATGATTTTGAAAAAACGCCGTGTAATTTACACGTTCGAGAGACGAACTTGGACAATGAACGTATCCACTGTCCTTACGAGGAGGTGTCAGTTTTTGCCAAGTGAATAAAGCAAATATGTGATTCTTTGAAAACTATTTAGAGAAATAAAGAGGAGAACACTAGTCCTCAAATCTTCATTCAATCTTATACCGTTGTCGGTGCTGCACATAGGAAAAAAAAATGAGCTGCGAAAAGTGTAAATTAATCATGATTCAAGAGGATATTGTTCCTCTTTCACCCACTCTTCCCAGAGAATTGACAGAGGAATACGTCAATCGAATTAACGATTTTTTCAATCGTTACTTCGAAGAGTATGAACGGAAACTGCATCTTTATTTGCATAAAAACTGTAAGTATTTATTTTTTACATTTTTTCATAATTATTGTTTGTTTTTTTTTTAATAAAGTGAAGAAAGACGAAGAGAAACAGGCTGAGGAAAAAGATATTGAGTCAAAGCAAACGAAGAAGGAAGAAGAGGAAGAGGAGAAAAAAGTAGAGGAGGAGGATATTGAGTCAAAGCAGACTAAGAGGGAAGAAGAAGAGGAACAACCACATTTCTATTTCTTTTACTATTAAATTTTGTGTATAATATTTAAAAAAAAAAACATGAGAGAAAAATTAGAGGTTAAATAAAATATTATTGAAAAAATATTATTGTAATTATTCCCCTTCCTATTTCATCAGGAGTAAGCGGAAAGAAATCTAATACGTTTTGATTAAAAGATGTAACTCAATCTAGAGTAGAGATTGATAAGGATTATTCGTAGTGGAGAGCAATCTCGACTTCAGTAGTGTTTCTGACAGTAGACGAAATGGATTCAAAAAAAAAAATATCAGTTTTCCAGACAATAAAATGACATTATTGGATTATCAACAAACAGGTAAGCCTGTAGCAATCGTAAAGCCATTTAGGATTGTACAACAGCCAACACCGCAGTTAGACTCGACGAGATCTCGAGATCGACGACGAACATGATGGAAGTGGCCGATGCGGTCGGCTGCGTTTAAGTTTGCTTTATTTAAATTTTCGTTACTTTCCTGATTTACTTGGTGCATGCCTTCAACAATGCAGTACACATTGAAAAATCATAGAAAATTAATCGATCGTTGAAATTGATGGATTTAGTACTTCGTTGTTTTTTGTCTGGAGCATTTAAGTTTGCTTTATTTAAATTTTCGTTACTTTCCTGATTTACTTGATGCATTGTGAGGATAAAATCTAAGGAAGGAGGAGGATGAAAATCCATCTGTACCTACTACTTCTTTTTCATCGATGAAAGACGTGCTGAATTTTTGTAAGTATACTTGCTTTGTTAAAAAATAGAGCTATTACTATGCGAAAAGTAACAACATGATTTCAATTATGTCTAAGGTGAGAAATATTGGCTACGCAATCGGAGACTGTCGTCACGGGAACACAAGCTGCGCGCAAATGGAGCCTGAGGTAGACCTTACTTCGACGAGGCAAAGTGGACCATTTTGATTTTAGATGGAAGAACTAATCAAAACGCTGAGCCCAGCTATCTCGCTGCAGATAATCAGAAAAAAAATGAAGATTGTGAAAAATATATATATTTTAAATAATAAAGTGTGTTTTTTATGCCGCAAGGCTGTTTCACCAAAATCTACGTGTATTTATACGTTCCCTCAATTCCTTTAATATTAAATTAATTTTACAATATGTGTTCTCTCTCTCTCTCTCTCTCTCTCTTATATCTCTCGTGTAAAGGGCTGGGACGTTTGGCGGACCCGTTGCAAACACCGGCTGGAATTTTTCATTTGAAATTAGGCATACCAATGGATGAAATAACAAAATAGGCAGATAGGCGCGCGATGTACTACACAATTTATAAAATGGAATTTAGATTCGCAAACTTCTTATAAAATTATACCACGTTATCAGTACCAAGAGATCTAACGATATAAATAAACCTTTTTGTTAAAGGCTAAACAATTGGAGTGTCACGTGATTAATTTTCCCCCACCACCGGGCTTCCCCCACCACCCTGGAGTGGGGGCAATCCCCCTCCGCTAAGAAGTGGGGGTATTTCCCCTACCTCCCCTTCCCCCGCGAAACCCCGACCCCCTCGCCACCCGGTCCCAGAATCCCTATAGCCACACTACTTTCGTGAACGGTTTGTAATGGATGTACAAATATATGTATACATAAATATTATATTCATACTAAAATCATATTAATTTTTTTGTTTTAGGTGTCTACACTATTTTCATACGGCAGATAAACTTCAGGTTCATGAGAGGGATTGTGTGCAGCTTAATGACAATATCCGTGTCATACTGCCAAAGAATGCAGAAGACTGTTGGGTATCTTTTAAGAACCAGAAGAACAGTGAAAGAGTGCCGTTTGTCGTCTATGCAGACTTTGAATGTTTACTACAAAAAATTGACCATAGTAGTAATAGTAGTGAGAATAGTTACGATTATCAGAAACATGTACCTTTTAGTGTAGGGTATTATTTAAAAAGAGTGCTCGTGATGCTTCACTTTCATTTTATAATTCACACCGAAGTGCTAATTGCATCGAATGGTTCGTATGCGAGCTCGAGAGCATTGCACGCATCGTCAGCAAAAAATTGAAGACTATAATACCGATGAATACTCTTAGTGATGTTGAAATATCGCGGCACTACAGTGAACCTAATTGCCACATTTGCGGAAAACCGTTTCTTCCAAATCAAGTGCGTATTCGCGATCATGATCACCTAACTGGTAGATATAGAGGACCGGCTCATAATAATTGCAACTTAAACTTTAAAGACTCGCATGTTATTCCCGTAATATTCCATAATTTATCCGGCTATGATTCACATTTTATTTTTGAGGCGATCGCGAAAATACTTGAAGGATCGGTATATTTGCTGCCTGTAAATAAGGAAAAATACACTTCATTTAGTAAATATCTGCGAAAGTATAATATACAGCTAAGATTCATCGATTCGTTCAAATTTATGGCATCTAGTTTGGATATATTGAGTTCATATCTGAATAGATCTCAGCTGAAAAATTTAGAGTCACAATTTTCGGAATTAAGTATTGAAAAGTTCAGCCTGCTTACGAGAAAAGGTATTTTTCCTTACGATTATGTGGATAACATTACTCGCTTGGAAGAAACGGTTTTACCTGCACGAGAGTTGTTATACAATAGACTGTCCGATAGCGATATCACGGATGAAGCATATAATCATGCCAAAGAGGTATGGACCAAATCCTCTGTGACAACACTCGGGGAGTACAGCGATCTTGATTTAAAGACCGATGTCCTATTGTTGACCGATGTTTTCGAGAGTTTTCGAGATAGCTGCATGAAAAATTATAGTTTAGATCCCGCTCACTATTATACGCTTCCAGGCTTCACTTGGGATGCGATGCTCAAGCATACGGGAATCCGTCTGGAACTCTTCACAGACGTGGACATGTTGCTTTTTGTTGAACGCGGTATACGCGGTGGTTTGAGCCAGTGCTCCCACCGCTACGAGAGGGCCAACAATCAGTACATGCGAAACTACGATCCGGCGGAACCGTCGAAATACTTGATGTATTACGACGTTAATAATCTATATGGATGGGCAATGTGTCAACCGTTGACTACCCACGGTTTCCAATGGATCGATGACGCTGCCAAACTCGTCATCCTTAATGTGTTCGAGGATTCGTCCGAAGGTTATATTTTGGAGGTGGACTTGGAATATCCACCCGAGCTTCACGACAAACACTCCGATCTACCATTCTGCCCGGTGCGTGAGAAGCCGCCAGGTTCACACCAGGAGAAACTGCTCGCAACCGTCGACGATAAGACGCGTTATGTGATACACTACCGTGCTCTACAGCAGTGTATACGTGACGGAATCGTCCTAAAACGCATTTATCGCCGTTTAAAGTTCCGGCAGTCCACCTGGCTGAAGGCGTATATCGAATTCAATACACGCTTGCGGACAGCCTCGAAAAACGATTTCCAGAAGAATCTCTTCAAGCTAATGAACAACGCAGTATTTGGTAAGACTATGGAAAATGTTAGGAATAGAGTTGACATGAGGCTCGTAACCAAGTGGGAGGGAAGATACGGGGCGGAAGCGTTGATTTCCAAACCGAATTTTCACAGTCGTGCAATATTTAAAGAGAATTTGGTCGCTATTCAATTGTCGAAATTATCGGCGAAGTTTGATAAGCCCGTGTACTTAGGCATGAGCATTTTAGATGTTTCAAAGACCTGTCTGTATGAATTCCATTACGATTATATGCTTCCTACATTCGGCAGTAAATGTAAAGCGATGTATACCGACACGGACAGTCTAGTGTACAGTATCGAGTGTGATGATGTTTACTCGGTCATGAAACGTGATCTGGTCAAATTCGACACCAGCGATTACCCTGCTGATAATCAGTACGGCTTACCTCGAGTCAATAAAAAAGTGCCTGGGCTAATGAAGGACGAGAACAATGGAAAGATCATGACCGAGTTCGTTGGACTGAGAGCGAAAATGTATACCTTTAAGGTGCAGGACTGTACGAAAATGACCAAAAAGGCTAAGGGGGTCAAAGGTTATGCTATCGATAGAAACATAACCTTTGACGACTACAAGGATTGTTTGGATAATTTCACCGTACAGTCCCGTAACCAAAATTTAATTCGTTCGAAATTGAACAAGGTGTTTTCCACTACTCAGCGAAAAATTGCTCTCAGTCCGTATGACGATAAACGTCACATAACACCCGGTTCTGTAGCGACTCTACCTTGGGGACATTATAGGTTAAAAGACTAGATTTTAATAGCTGTATTTGTTGTATTATATTATATTACATAAATTATTATTATTATTATTACAAAACATTATTCTTATTTATCCACGAATTATGCGTTTTATCCATTCCTAACCATTTTACAAATACCTTATTTCCTTTCTTACACAATATCTTCTCTACCAAGTATACATCAGGATTAGCTGTTTTTAAAAGTTCATATTCATAAAATCCGCCATGTATGTCTGTACCACGAGAATCTCTAAGTAGATACGTGGCAGGATTTGTCCTTTGCACTTTTGTAATTTGAAATATTTCAGTAGTCCAGTCCGGTGTGTAACCTTTAGCAAACGCATTTTTGTATTTACTGATTCGCACGAAATCACCGGCCTTGAACTTGGTCCGTCCAACGATCTTAATGTTGCTATATACAGTAGCAAGCAGATGCTTAGCATGCTCAGGTTTCACGTCAACGGGACGCATTCCTATAGTACGATGTCTTCGTGCGTTATAATCATCTACCAGCTGTTGCAGTATATTTCGCCATTTGTAACTACCATCCAGTGTAAATCGTTTCCACATTTCGGTTTTTAACGTTCGATTCCAACGCTCGACTATTGACGCTTTTAACGTGCTGTACGTGGAGTAATGATTTATTCCACGTTTTTTCATGAGCAGTTAAAATTCATTGTTGTAAAATTCTTTAACATTATCAGTTTGCAAATTTTTGGGACATCTTCCACTCTTTAAAATTTTTCCCATAGCTGCGGTCACTTCCTTACCACTTTTTGTCTTAAGCGCTACTGCCCAACCATACTTCGATAAGGTATGAATCACTGTCAGAATATAGTGATGACCAGTATCAACGTAATAACGCATATCAACAAGGTCAGTCTGCCAGATATCATCGAAACCACGTATTATGACTTTTCGTCGTGGAAAATTTCTTTTCGCAGGGACATGTAACTCTTGCACCAATTGTTTCTTTTCTTCACTCACGATTTTCCCTGATTCTCTTTTTACAACCTTTCCCCCAGGCACATATATTTTCTGTTTCTTTTTTTCACTCATGATTCTTTTTCTTTCGAAAGCAATCGATTATCATGAGTATAAAATGTATGATGCATCCTAAACATTCACTTTTTGGATCCATCATTAATCTTGCTGTTTGTTTGTAAAAGTTTTGACTCAATCTCCTGTATTTTTTTATTTATTCTTTCTTCAATTTTCTCCTCCAATTTAGCTAAACTGTGTTGCAAGAACTTTATATTCACAGCACATGTATTATTTTCAGAATCAATAGTCAAATTTACTATTTTTTTATTATTCAAATCCAGTGCTCTTTTAGTCACATTTAATATACCAATATTAAATTCTTTCCTTACGTTAAAACCACTACCAAATTTGTTAATTGACATATTGACGTGTGGTACGCAACTGAAGAAAATGTTTATAAACTGTACCCTTTTATAGAATAAGATCCTCTTCACGCAACTCTTCTATTATTGACTGTATTTCATTATGGTGGTTTGTATGACCTGCGGTGGTTGATGCAATTAAAAGTCGCAATCGATCAACTAATTCATTAGGATCGTTCCAATGTATATAGTTTACAGGCTCATCAGTAACACGCATAAATCCACTACCAGCTATCACTCGTTGTGATGGTACTTTATTGTAAATTAGTGGTTGAATAATTTTCTTATACTTTGGGCCCTTATTCCCTTGAACCTGTTGGTAACTATCATTTGCTCTTTTATATGATTTAGTTTGTTCAAGGATTTGCTTATATATGATCTTGTCATCAATGCTGTAGAGCTTTCTATCAGGCTCTTTCATTAAGATTAATTCAAAAAGACCTCTCGTACCAATATAGCGCTTTTTATCAATTAAAATATCACCTTCATGATTAATATCAAATGTACATCTTCCCATCACATATTGGTTCCTTTCATCTAATGTAACTCCGAAACCATGATCGATTTGATCTTTACTACCGAAAAGGAACAACTGCATATAATGACATGCAATAGGTGGAAATGATCTCCAATCTATGGAATGATTTATTTGTTTTTTGAGCAATCCTAAGGTTTCCTGTCTTGATGTTGAATGTGATGATGCAGACTCTTGTCCAGGCTCTGAATGTAATGATGTAGATTTTGGCATTGATTTCATTGGTAATATTGATTTATCAAAAGTAGATTTTTCATCATTATCATCATAGATCATCAATGATTTATTTGTAAGAGTACGGTCATAGTTATGTAATTTCTTTTTTTTCTTGATAATATACTCATTGGGGGTTGAAGTATGATAACGTTTCCGCTTCTTGTCATGATTTACATCAATGTTTAAGTCATAAGATTCTTCATTGCTATTATCTGTTTGCATAACTAGTTTTTTCAGTGGATCAACTATTGGTTTAAAAGTTTCATTCAATCTACTTTCCACTATTGATCTTTCCGATTTCAGTGCTCGATGTTTTGCACGAATCACCTCACTCGTTTCAGCAATCTTTTTAAGTAGTGACTTTTCATCCATTTTTTATTGTAAACTTTAAATTGTTTAAGCAGTCAATGTGCTAGTTCAATCGATCTTTAAAGCTGTTCAATCAACTAGTTTAGCAGTTTGACCGACAGGTTCAGCGGTTCAACCGACCTGTTTAGCGGTTCAATCGAGCTGTTCAGCGGTTCGATTGACCGGTTTAGCGGTTCGGCCGACCGGTTCAACGGTTCACCTGACCGGTTTAGCGGTTCGACCGACCGGTTCAGCGGTTCAATCGAGCTGTTTAGCGGTTCACCTAACCAGTTTAGTGGTTCGACCGACCTGTTTAGCGGTTCAATCAATCGGTTTAGCGGTTAACCGACCTCTTTAACGATTCGACCGACCGGTTTACCGATCCAAGTGACCCGTTTATCTGTATAACTGGTTTACTTAATAATGTAACCGGTCCGTTTTATGTAATTAAAAGCTTTACAATGTGCAATGCTCTACGTTAAACTAACACTTTCCAGCACTGATATGATGCTTTATGCTATTCGATGGTTGCATACTCATTGAATCCCTTCCGATATCGACCATTTTGCATACCACTGTCCTTATCAATTACTAAAAATCCATAATCTTCCTGCCAACACTTT
>NW_027117204.1:0-26525 GCF_024137725.1 Prorops nasuta | reverse complement strand
TAGAAGAATCGATACAAAGAGTCTCATTGTCTATCCGCTTATAGCGCGTTATTTCTTTCATCGGAACACGATACTCCAATTAAACACTGTTAGCCTATTCGACTATCGTTTCTTCTATTCCTCTGTGATAACAAGTGTTGCAACGGGACAAAGCACATTCTCGTCTTTCTCCAATTTATTATCACACACACAAACACACACACTACTGTAGCAATCACTTATCGCTATTTATTTTTTATCGCAGATTTTAAAGTTTCTTTGGGAAATCTTTCGAAAAGAGTTTCGCGAATGATAATATTTTTCGAGTAAATTTCGTTCGAGCGAGGATTATTTCAGGTAGAAAAGAAGTCGGTAGGAGAGAACTGGCTCCAAGTTTATTTACCACTAAAGAGAATGTTTTTGGAGAAGGTTTATGTGGAGAGAGGAGGGGGGGGGGGGGGATGAGAAAAAAAGCAATTTCTTTGGGAGAGCGAGCAGCAATTTTCGGTACTCGACGTACAGGAGATTCCGAACAATTGCTGTCGCACGAATGGATCGACGTACCGTTTTATCACGAAATTTCCCATTGGATTTTTCACTGCGGTCGAACGTCGCGTCGGCCCGCTGGAAAATTGACAATTGGTCGCGTACACTTGTTGCACCTCTGACTCTCTCCACTCCTCTCATCAGCTAAAACGCCAGTCAATTATCGATTTTGCGCCAGTGATACGCGACGGATCAGATTTTTCCAATTTCCTCGTATATACGTTGCTGTCAAATATATATATAGCATACCAGCTCGTCGAATATATACTGCAGGCTGCTCGCTTTTAAATTGCCTCTATTATATCTTTACAAAATTCCCCCCACTATCCAGATCTTTCGGATCCCGCGCCCTTGTACCTCCACCAAACGCTTTATACAAATATAACGAAGAGAAGACAAAAAAATGTAGTTTAATTTATAGCGGATGAAAGGAAGGAGAATTCGTAGAGAGAAAATCGAGCGTTTGCCTTTTTCTAAGGCAGAAGGCGCGCCAACGATTCGGCTGACATCAGCGAGGAATGCCAAGTTGCCTTATCATCTTCGGTTTCTCCCTTTGTAATCTGCGACAGTTATGCATTTGCGAGTATAAATCGCGCTAGCATTGTGGCAGAAGCGACTCTAAACCAATTAAGAGAGCGTCGTCGACCTACTTTGAATCGAATCGAGTTTAAGAAGAAAAATCGCTCGTGCGCGGAGCCCTGATGCGTGCTGCGAGAGAGTGGAAAATTTATATTTCGTCGAGGAAATAAAGAACGGAACGGTTGCAACTTTTCTCCTACTAGTTCCCGTGTATTTTTAAAGACGGTAACTTCAAAAGCTTCGCTCTTTCCTATACCGTTGGAGAAACGGGGCCAAAGACCGAAGAGAGTAAACTCCACGCTACACTATATCGCTCCTAATATTACACGCTAAAACGATTGTTTATTTTCTCTGTCCGTTTTGAGAATCTCCAGTTAGCTTCAACCTTCGAGTTTTTTTCTTCCACATCCACGACGAATCGATCGATTTCGATAAATTGCGATAAGAGACAATTTTCTTGGAATCCACGTGGATACTCGAATCATTGAATCGTACAAACCAAGCGTGGGTGAAAATTCATGTAAAGGTTAAATAAATAAGGTGGGGGAGTGTAAGAAAAGCTTTAAAACCATCTGGCTCGTAAGGGAAGCGAGTGTTTTTCGTCGTAAAAGCTAAGAAACTTCAACTGTGGAAACGTGTATTGTTTACCGGAATTTTCAGAGAATCTTGTAAATCCTCTGGAGTGCTCCGCCTATTTGAAATATTGCATCAATTCTGTTGTGCGAGCAAGAAGCGAGAAGAAAAAGTAATAAAAGCCATTTTACTGTCGAAGATTCGATCGAGAAGAGAATAATTTTATAATATACCGAAAGAAAAAATGGATCAACGGGTATAATAAAATTTATATAAACAATGTAAGAAATGGGAAGAAAAAAGAATTATTGTTTTTTAATAATTTAATCGTGTGTTACGGGGGGGGGGGGGGGGGGGGTAGTGTGAATATTGGTGAAAGTGGCTGGCCGAGTACGTATATACTGGTTGTTTCTCTTTAATACTATAGATGACAATGACCCGTGCGTGTAATTGCAACGTGCATGAATGTGTGCGTGGTACATTGTCTAAGTGGCCGAGCCAAAAGGCACTTATCGATCACTATATACTCACGCACACGCGTACATTCTTAAGACAATTCAGTCTTCTGCCAGTCAGCAGCCACTTATCTTTAAACAGTGACATGTACACTCACACGTACACACGTGCAAAAATTCCACCCTCTTCTACCACGCGCAACTATGGTGCAAAAAAATTGCAGCAGCACTACATCCGTTTTTGCATATTATGATAAAAAAACATAAATTCCATTGAAAACTAGAGTTTATTTTTTTCTTCCGCTCTTAACATCCTCGTCCGATAAAATAACTCGTCGAAACTTCATGTCTCGATTACTCTATACACGATCCTCTTAACGTTATCTCCGCAATCTTCGTCTCACACCTCTCGTGTTAGGATGATCTAAATATATTTAAACGGAATTTTCTACACCTGCACCGAGAGAAATCTTATATTATTTATCAGCCTATTAAGAATTATTCGTAATGTCAATAAATATAGTTTATTGACAATTACGAATAACTGTTAAGGGACTGAAAATAGTGTATAATTTTTCTCTGTACGAAGATATTTACCCTTTTGATAAGTGGCTCGATACAAGATTATTTTGGAAAAAGAAGAACGAACCGCGCGCGCGTATTATGTCGATACGATTGAAATCCGTGCAATTGTTTCTTGCAAGTATATATATATATATATATATGTATAGAAAAGAAAAGAAATTCTTGATTATTTTTGTAATATAGCGAAGAAACGGAGTAATCCAGAGAAGAGTAGGCTCTTCATATGGACTGGTAAACGAATTAAGGTTAGCTTCGGCTTAGTTATATAGTGCTTGGGGAATTCTATGAAATTCAGTTTCCACCCGAACGAATAAAGCCTTACGGTCACGGACGTATTTATAGCACGAGCACGATACACACGCTCGTCAAGATATTTCCAAGAAAACGAAAAGCTCGTTCGAACGTTTGGTAAACAACTTTCGAATGGTGAATTCGATTCAAAGCTTCGACACCTATTGACTAATATCTCGTATAGTTTTTATCAAATTTGGGTGCAAATTGAATTGGGAAAGTTTAATCTAGCGGAGTATACATGACTGTACACTGAGAAAATTCGTAACGTCGATAAACTAAAATCATCGATATTTTACGCATGGCTCGATAAATGATAAATTATTCGTAATATTAATAAAATTAATTTAACGATATCAGGAATAATGGTTTATAGGCTGGAAAATAATATAAAATTTGCTGGAGTGTACGAGAAAAGAAGAGTATATTCCTGGCGCGTTAAAAATTGCATTTAATTTAAATTAGCAATCGCGGAAAGGAGAAGGACGGTCGGTCGAACGACGAGTGGTTGGTTTGGCTCGCATGATAAATTGGAGATGGTGAATATTTAGGGGTCAGAGGTCAGGGACCATTACCGCGATTGGTTTCGTCCCGGCGACTCTTCTTCGATGACGGGAGGACGCGTTCTCCGTGGAAATTTCACGTTGGCCGATGCGCTTCAAGGTCGAGATTCGAGACGAGACCTCGGGTCCAAGGTCGTCGAATCGATGCTGAAAATCCGCTGCTCTTTTTCATGAATGCTCCGATTTGGGACTCTGTTCCTTTGCCAATTCTTCGCGGCAGTCTTTTATCTGCGCCTAGTCATCTCGATGATTCATATTGGACACGACGATGCTCGTTAGTGTGCCGCCCAGAAAGCTTTTGACCGATCGATACAAAGCCCCTGTATTTCTTAACTACCAGAAATACACGAAAACTCGCCTAACTGTATCGTAAATCATATATAGAACACTGAGCGTTGTCCCAGCGAGGAGACAATTGGAATAACGAGAAATAAACAATATTTACTCGATATCGATGGAATTTCATTCAATCTGTTAAATTTCTTTCGTCGATTAAATACTAAGTTCGCTATTCAATGAGCTATATATACATATATATATATATATATATACATATTAGAACCAAATATACAATTTAATTGGCTACTGATAGGATAAACGTTTCATCGAATCGAATCGTTTCTTTCTCGGATAAAAATTCCGTATGATACACTTTCTATGTGTAATTTGCTCGGCAGTTCTCCGTTAGTTGAAAAGAAAAATTTTCGCGTACCCCTAACATAAATTCTCGTTTCAATGGTAAGCCGACGTAACCGTTCCGAGCGACAAATAGTATTAAGAGGATCGCGTTGTTGGGTGAAAACGTTAATGGGGCCAGTATCCTTAATCGGTTTAACCGACCGAATAATATAAAATTGTGGAATAATAATGAATCGATGCGAAGCGTTAATAGACTATAACAATTTTAAAGCGGGAAGGTCGAGATACTTTGAGATATTCCAGTGAAATTACCGACCGAGCTATAATTGAAGGGTAATTCTCATTATCCCTCGAGACACGCGGTGTATTTCCCACTGGTCTGCGCACCGGGATCAATATGAAATTTAGAACCAACTAGACGGATCATTGACTAAATTTTCATTCAATCGTAAAACGTTATAACGAATTGTTAAAAATTCTCAAGGACGAGAATCTACCTTACCGACGGAGCATTCTTCGCAGAGCTCCGAGATCCCCTTAAAACACGGATTTTCAGCATGCGGAGAACAACGAGCTTTCAGGGGATTTCTGCGATGGTTATCGAACGTCGTTCGAACGATGGAATCTCGGGGAAGGTCCTGTTTGCGCGATGCCCTTCGTTAATTTAGATATTACGTGGATAGACTATTGAGAGGGGGGCAACGAATAATAAAAGCGGATTTGGATCAGTTTTTGGCCGTCATCCAAGGTGTATCCGTGCAGAGGAAAGCTTCATGAATATTCGGAAAGCCTTAGGGAGGATGCACCGAGTAAGCGAAACCTTGTCGGATAAATACACGGCTTAAACATATCGATATACAGGGTGTCTCACTCAATATTTCATTCCAAAACGCGAACGTAAAAAGTGTTTCATCTTCGTATTTCTAAGAGATACGAAGCTTCTTGGTGAAGTCTTTTCGAATACGGATAGAGAGGAGCTTTGAGAAGGTTTTGCACAAAGAAATTCATATCTCTTATATAGACAACGAGATTAAAATTTTCTTACATCTACGACACTATGCTGCGGTTAGTGTTGCATCAAGTATATCGCTAAAGTTACAAGGTAAAAGTTTATTTACCTTCGTCACGCGCTAAGAGATACAACTTCTTGCGTAAAAGACCTTAAAAACAATTTATATCCCTTACACAGTTGACGAGATTTTTCTATATTTACTGCTTCCTGCTCTACACGATCCGTTATCAAGTGTCTCGCCCTGTATACGACGAAATGAATTGGAGTTCCGAATTGAGCAGAGATTTTGCCCGGTTTTATCGTTCTTCCGGTGCGTAGGCGAGGGCGAGGAGCAGAGAATAGGGAGAGAGAAAGGAGGAGAAAGCTATTAGTAAGCTCGATTGTTGGAAAACGATAAAGTTTCTCGCCTCCCTTAGGTTTCCGTCCGTATGTGTGATGATGGTTTATCGCGCTTCTCCCGGTATCCTGGCGTTTAATCCCCCATCGCATCGCACCACTCGAAAAGTTGAATCACGCACGGACAACCAGCCAACTGAGATAATTTCAGTCTGATTGGCTGGATATAATTCGATATGGATCCCCACATGCAGATTTCACGCTCCGAACGCCTCACATCCGCCTACATCATCCGATTACTGACAGTCCCCTACTGCAATGACCCACTCGCCGATCAATAATTTCGATCAATTTTCCAAATTACACGCGCACGCGAGAAAACTACCAAAAACAATATTTTTCTACTCGCGGGGTAAAATAATTAACGACGCTCTCTCTCTCTCTGCATTCATCGTGGAAAACCAGGAGGAGCTTTTCTTAAATTCTTAAACGAATCCACGGTTTTTGAAGATTCTCCGAAATGGTCTTTTAATTAGCCGGGCTTTTTCAAACCAACTCAACTGCTTCGAGGAAAAAGTTTTCATTCGCAAAATAAGAAAATTTAGCTGCTTTCGTCAGGAGTGTTTAAACGTAGCGTGGCGAGTTTTTCCAAAAATAATTCGATATCTCGTTTATCCGAACTCGCTCGTACAACGAAATCTATGACAAGTTTAACCGTTTTGCGAGCATTCTTTTGTTTTCTATAGCTCGGACAAAAATGACAGTTCCACGAATTGGACGTTATTGTGCAAAATTGATGAATGAAATTCTTCGCGAGTGTTGACACACGAGCCACGACGAGGCTCCTTCTCGCCCCGTTGCAATCACGTGGGCGTGGAGAACCGAATTGGAAGCGGAAAAATCTAGGCTAACGACGCTTCTCTCGCGTTTCCCCGAATTTTCTCTACTGAGAATTTCCCCGAATCAACTCTAAAGCAAGACCAAACTTGGTTCGGAATACTTAAAACTGTTCCGCGATTCCAATCAATTCCTGGAATATAATTCAAGCTTTGGTAACATACACAATGGCAGATAAACTATTGTCAGGTGAAAACTTACAAGATTTTCCGCCAATTCTATAGAAAACAACTAAGAAACAAGCAAACTATTATAAAATTTTTAACAATATAAAAATCCCTCGATCAAGAATTTATTCAAAAAATTGAACATTTGTCCATTGATCGACGTGTTTAGCGGTGCTTGACCAATGGGAGGTCACGAGAGATAGATCTACCAATAAAAAGCTTCGAAATAAACCACGCTTAATCCTTAATAACTTTTTAATTAAAGGTCACAGAACGAGAAACCGTACAGGAAATTTTGTCTCGCGATTACCCGAAATATCTAAAATTTTCAGTCTACCAGAATTGAATAAATTTTTATCGTGCATAGAATTCGCCAGAGGTCGAGCTGTACACGCTTTTTTAGGATTTACTGAAAGGCACGATTCTTAATTCGTTTATTCATTTTAATTCCGAGGGGTGTGCTTAAATAGATAGCTCGGAATTCAGCATATGAAAGAAACGCGCGGAGAGCGTGTCAGAGTGAAAGTAATGCCGCTCTGTTGAGAGTATGTAACTAACTGTATGGAAGGCTAGGCTGCTGCAAGACGATGGTGCAAGTTCAAAGTCGGTGAGGCTGCTGCTTACGTAATCCCGAGCGAATAATTTAAAACACTTTTAATAGCATGTTATTAGCCCAATGTATATACACGTATAAATTTGCAAATGGTACATTTTATATTCATCCAACGGATTACCAAGGAATATGACAAAAATTCTCAGACTTTGCATTTGCATTTGTTTCGGTATTGTCAGCAGTCCAGGGGTTTCGTTTCGCGTGATTCGTTGGATTAGCAGTATAGGATTTTTCTATCAGTACGACGGATGGATTAACCTTGAAGAAAATGTAAGGATTACGAGGAGTTTGCCAACTTGCTTGACTCGGATAGAGAAACTGCACTGTAATCGATTGTTACTGCATTAAATTTTATCGAGCTGGACGAAATACGAAATTGCTAAGATTATTACCGGAGCTCCGACCAAATTTAATTCTGAATAGCCCTTCTATGCACACACACACACACACCCCCCCCCTCCTCCTTCTTCGTCAACTATGTCGCACCAGTAATAAAAACCAAACACAACCCTTCCGCATTCTTTCATCATCTCTCCAACGTTATAATACAGGCGATGACGCAATAGCCGCGCGTCCATTAAAAATCCAACTTTACAAACGAAAACATCATTTGGTTGCAAATTTTTCTCTTTCGATAAAATAATAGGGAAATTTTCCCGCTACTCCCGACTCTATTCAATTTTTGCAATTATTCTCTGCAAAAGTTCCAAATTAAAAAAGTATTCTTCTCTCGTAACTTTTATATGCGCGTCTCATATTCGAAATATATAAAATTACGAATTAAGCGATTGAAAACAATTCTTTGTAGTTTGCATACTTAACACTAAACGCGCTAATGGGTTTATATACGCGTACGTTTACGTCTGAAAAGGTCATTCGAGCAACGAGTGGTAGCTTCGCAGAATTACTGCGCGATATTTCGAAAAAATAATTCGACGGATCGTCGAGTGAAATTTCAATGAATTGCGTTAATTTTACAATTACGAATGATGCGTTCACGAAAAGCCCACAACGGGACTCGACCTGAATCTCCATTCATCCATGACGGAACACTCGACTGAAAAGTTTGTTGCCTTGTTATTTCTCTATGCCGCGCCACATCGTAGAAACCCTTTCATATTTTTCTCCATTTAACCGTTCCTCTTTGTTACAATGATTCACGTTCGACTCTCAATAACGACCAGCCATTTTTATTTTTCTCTCTTTTTTTTTTCATCGCTCTTCGTAATATCAACAAACTTCACCGAAGCACAATAACATCGCGAAAAACCTTCCTCGAAATCTTAACTTGGATACTCAAAATGATATACACAGAGTTAATTGCAAAATATTCTCACATCTCGAAATTACGTTTACGCGAACAAAGAATGCGGAAAAACAATAAGTAAGAAACATTTAACAGCAAAAGCTGAAGATATAAAGCGATTATAAAAATAAAAGAATTCTTATCAGTGAAACGTTAAAACGACATTATTTCCGTGGTAAAAAAAGTTGAAGATATTTTGCAAGGTTTGATTAGTTGTTGTATGATTTTTGCGAATAACTGGAAAAGCATGAGAATTAGTAAAACTTATGGAAATATCGTTGAAATTAATCCTGAATTAGTTTATTCATTGTGTTTGGGATACTCGCTCTTGGGAATAATTGTTAATTCCTATCGTATAGCGAAACACGTGTTTGCATAACCTGACATAATCCAGCGTCCATAAACCTGCAGAGAGACAGACACACATGTGCATCAGACACGTAATAGCTAACGTCCAAAGATAAAATGCTCGCATAGCCAACAGCACGGATAACACTACTGTTAACTCTCTACTTACATTACGTATTATGTTCGTTAATAAAACATACGACTAAAATCGTTTTGTTTTCTCTCTTTCGTTCGCTTTTTCAGAATACACTGCGATTAATTGCATACTAAATAGTGGGACAGACGTATCGTGTCATACACTGGTGCACTCGTGCAATAAGAGAGAGAGACACGACACGTGGTACGAGCAATGTTGCTCGATGTATACGGCAGAACGTTGTAATCGGACGTTTCCTCATCATCAGCCATAAAGTGGTGTCACAAATCCTCTACCACTTCTCGACAGGGACACCACTTGACAGGACATTGTCCATTATTGGATCCCCCCAACATAATAAATAACAATCGCGAAACTTTTTATTCGATTAAGAAACATCGGTCTTACTTTTCGATCAATCCTCTTTTTCAAAACAAAAGCACGTGACGATAGAGGGGAGGGTGGGGGTTTCACCGAATTTAAACGCGTCAACAATGGCAATAGAACGTGGTCTCGACCAACGATCCACTCTGATCGAGTCGAGAAATCAAAAGGCTGTATGACAAGACTTCTCTCTCTCTCTCTCTCTCTCTCTCTCTCTCTCTCTCTCTCTCTCTCTCTCTCTCTCTCTCTCCTCTCTCTCTCTCTCTCTCTCTCGACAGCTGCGTTATTATCGCATTTAGAAATCTGATTCCATTGTAATAATATTTAGTTTCTTTGAGAAATCAATTCGAGAGAGAGAGAGAGAGAATACTTCTGTTACTACGAGATTCTCATGTTACCATTTTCTCTATCATAATTAATCAAAGATGATAATGAGCGAGGTAAGTAATACTAATATAGGGGAAGGGGGATGTGTATTGAAGAGGTCCATTGGGAACGAGGTTATCGGATGCAGATAATTTTCTTGCATTTGGCTGCATGGCCTTGAACCGTGACCTTCCGCGGATAATCGTCCGACTGGCGTCGCGCGACACACGTGAAACGAAGCGAAGTGGTAGCCCCTGATAGAAATCCATTATCGACCTGGTCCATCGCGATATGCAGGACTTGCCACTTTTTAACAAACGTCATCGACAAAAAGACAACCGTCGCGCGAAAAGAAACACCGATATCTCTTCCTTTTCTCTTATTAACGCGTTGAGAAAGAAAAATTGCTCAATTGTCATAAATATTATTATAAACACGTGGCGTAGAGTTTTAATAAATAATAAACATCATCGAAACAATATAAAAATAACTGGAATAAAATTCCAATTAATCCATCAAACTCACCAATGTCCAATTAATATTCATCGAGGTTATATAGTTACGTATCACGCTGCAAGTGTTTACAAAAATATTTATTTACATAAGAAAATTTTACTCTCGGAGAACATTAAACAACGTGTTACAGTTTTTATTCCTATTTAGTCATAGCGCTTCGAACGATTGTACGTATCAAGACCATGTACATAAACTTGAGCTACGATATCGATTGAGAGAGCAAGTTTACAGGCAGAAAATTTTCGTGCACGGGAAGCAAATCGAGTCGACGAAAGACATTTAAGTTTCTATTGGGATTCTTCGAGGATTCCGAGAGTCAGTCGTGTATTGGGGGGGTGGAAGCTTATACCGTAGCGAGTTATACATACAGTTTTAGCGGCCTTGAAGAAAGGACCTTCACAGTTGGAGGGAAAAGTGGAGCAAAACTGGCAGACGCGACGAGATCCCCTTCCCATTGATTCTTCTCAGCGGCTCTCGTGCAATATCATGCACCGTCCAGTTGAATATAAACTATCATTTTGTAACACACTTTTTAATAACATTTCTCCCAGAGTTTTATATTCATCCGATTATTAAACTCTCTCTCTCTTTTATCGCCCATCACAAATTAGCTCGCAAATTAGCTCTTTCTTCAACTTTCATATCAACATCGCTTACCCTCAATGAACTCTCTTTTTCCTTCATTCTTCATCCTTTTAAACCTTGTCTTTAAGAATAGGATAAAGCACTTGATGGGATTCTTCTTTCACATTCGTATCAATGAATAGTGGTTAGAATTTGCCACAGAAACGGCGAGGAATGCAATGTTTCAAGAGGGAAATTTAGTGGCGCTAGGAACATTCCAGTGAAAAGAGAATTCGTCAAAGGTCGAATTTGCACGGCGGTGGTCCGATTATGGACGAAGAATTTTTTCGAATCCTCTACGTCCAAGCTGGCGAATGGCCAATGGCATCCCACAGCCACGACACCAATTATACACACACACACACACACACATATATATATGTACGCTCGATGGAACGAGAAACAATTTTAGAAACCGATTCATTCTGCTGCACCCAAAAATCAACTCCAATTTTCGATTTTTCAACTTCCTTCTCTCGTATTCAGAAAAAGTCTAAACACTTTGATTACGCATTCTTGATCCAATTTTAATCAAAAAGCAACAGAGGTTAATCTAGTTTCTCCAGTTGCTTCCGCAGAATCATTACGAGGCTAGACAGTGATTAATAAATGTTCGCAACATCGAATAAAGTTTTAATTTGGCCAATTAGTCGATTCTGAAAACTTGCTCGGTGTAAATTTGAGAGATACGCAAGCTACTCTTTGCATGCCACGCATATTTGGCTTCAAAGAGCAGAAAATTATTGGCACCGCGGCTTTCAATGATGCTCTGCACCGTTATAGCGCAAGGAATATATTGTCAAAGTGCCAAAAGCCAGTCTCCAAACTGCTATCAACTCTCTGGTAAACGGAAACACGCGTGAGTGTAAAATTAAGGGATGCGATTTATCAAAACTTATTTATATCACTCCATCTAAAAATAAGTATAAATCCGGAAATCTCTTTTCCTTACAAATATCATATAAATTTCATGTTCACGGTCAAATTGAAATTACGTAACGAGTTTGGTGATAGGCCAAAACTTATTCAACCAATTCACCTTATTGACGAATGTTTCTCATTTGAGTCGACTTATTTACGTATTTCGATAGTAAACGATAAACATATTAAAAAATCATTTGCTTCGTATATCGATGGTATCAGCACATCAAAAAACAACTTCGTTATTTCTTTGGGCGATTAAAAAATACTACTTCATAACAAAACAAGGTCCCTATGGACTTTAAGGGGGATCTATTCGTTAAAAACTAATTAAGAATTTAATTACGAACATAAGTTTAGAAAGAAAAAATTTGTGACATACATAAGCCGATGGAATATAAAAAATCAATTAAGAAGTCTTTTGACAATTTAAAACAATATTTAATACAAATTATTACTTCCTTAGTACTTAAATGCACGATTATTATTAATTTTTATTGTTTACTCTCGATAAAAGGCAAATAATATAATATAATTCGATAAAATCATTCTCCAATTACTTATGATGAGATAAAATTAACAGAGAAAATAAATATTTGCAAAATGAACAAGTTTCTACGCGAGTTTTATTCGCGTCGTGCATTTAAGGGTTGAGGAAAAAAAAACCTGAAGACTCACCGGGTTGATCTGTGGTGAGTCCAGGTCGTCGTACGTCGAGTAGCCTCAGCTTGGCGAAGAGGACTGCGTTGACGAAGGGAACAGCGGGTGAGCTCCTCAAGGTCGACCTCAACGGAGAATTCGTACTTCTTCTTCTTCATTATGAAGGGCATCTCACAGCCAGGCCAGCTTCACGAGAGAATCCCCTGCAATCGAAAAAGTAAAATTAGTAATTTATACAAATACAAAAATTACATTTGAATAAAACATGCCCAACATATTTATATAAAACACTTGTTTTCGCTTCTCTCTTTACATATTCGAGCAATAATATTTTACAAAGAAGGTATGTTGCTATAGAATAATACAAAAATTGTAGCATGGATATTAATTTCTATCAACACACACAGTCGCACAATTATTATAAACAAATTAAATTTCCAGTAACTGTACGTATACGCATGAGAAAAATAATGAAGTATTCCAATGATTAACTTCAGAGTGAAAGGTACAAATTGAATGTAGTAATTGTTATTCCCGTAACAACTGTGTGTACAGAGAATAAAAAAAAGAAGAGGAGAGGAAAATGTTGAAGAAATATATTTAATTAGCAACCTGAATAACTCGGCGTATGCTCCAACATCCCCGTTCTTCACGAGTGTGTGTCCTTCCGAGTCGCTTCTATTTCTACGCCGGGCAGGTTTCTCTAGCCCAAGTTCAAAGGTTCTCGCATTGATCCAACAACTGTCCAATAACGCCGGTGGTAGCTCTACTTCCGGTAGCCCTTGGATCACTCGCACAATTCCTTTAATTCTGGCCCCCTATCCCCTTTGGATCACTCACATAGTTCCACCGGCCCAACTTCCGGTCCCGAGACGACCTTCGTCAACCGGAAGTTACCCGTATAACGTTCCGTTTACCTAGTTTGATCCACGACGAGTGTGTCACTACGCGATTCAGGATAATCAGCGTTCTCCGACCTTGAAGAGTTTGGCTGATTTAGCGTTTGGAAAGAGAGACTTTCCGTAAAGTGCAGTCTTCCAAACAATTGCAGGGGGATTCCCTGTACAATTTTCCTTATACGCTCTCTCTCTCTCTCTTGATATTTCTCACGTACCGTGTCACCTTTGACCTTGCCCTATCGCTCGACTCTTCTCGATCGACCAACGGAGCTTCGATTACCCCCTCTGCCCTCCTACTTGACCCTTTAAGGAGGACCAATTTTCAATCGAGATAGACTCCTTCTTTTTCCCGAAATTTGACTGTATCTATAACGAAGGTCGTCTGGAAAGTCACTAACTTTATTTCCGGTCGATATATCGATCACTTTTAAACGTAAAGGGTCAAAGCTCCGTTTCATCCAGCTTTCTCCCCCCTCCCCCCCACACTTATCACGCATCACCCCCACCCCTTCTCGAGTGTATAAAAAAATATAAATTTTTTTGCTATAATCGCTTTGAATTTGGCGATCGGTCAGCTTTCGAGCTGCTCTTCTTCTTCCTCTTTTCCTTGTCTCTGGCTTTAGCTGCGATCTCTCTGCAAATCTTCGATACCGGTGCGACGAAAAAAGTGGATGGAGGTCTCAGGCCACGCCAGGGAGAGTGGAGAACAAATTTTCCGAGACATCGCTCCCCCTGCTCCTCCTATTCCACGTCAATTACTCCACTGGTCACTCTCAAAACTCCCTTCTTGTCTGTAAGCCCTGTATACCAGCAAAATAATTTCAATGCTTATTCTATAAGAATAAAAAAAAAAACAATTTATGTCTATCTCTTAACTCGCTTTACATACATTAATCATTCGATCCAATTTTACTCACGAAAAAAGATTTCTTGAGAAACAGAAAAACTTCAAAATTGTTTTAATATTATCAGTCAATTGGAGTGTTTATGTTATTAAATTGTCTTTATCAAATAAGAGAAAAAGACGTATAATTTTGGAAAAATACTAGTTGATTTTATGGAAAAACGAAGGAAAATTAAGTCGCGCTTCCTGGAGTTTGGTTTCAGGTCATAAAGTAGGTTAGAGAGAGATAGATAGAGAAAGGCAGGGGAGGGGGGAGGCATTGAGAGGGAGGGTCCCCACCGGTGCAACGTGCTAGGAAATGCCTGCAATTAGACTGGTATTTCTAGTTCTGCAAGGGCCCCTATTTTTAATAATTCCGCCCAAGCGTTGCAAAATAAAACACCGAATAACTCTGCTCTAATTCAGCGTGGTAAACTCTATGAAAATAATTC
Organism: Prorops nasuta; assembly: GCF_024137725.1. NCBI lineage: Eukaryota > Metazoa > Arthropoda > Insecta > Hymenoptera > Bethylidae > Prorops > Prorops nasuta. The sequence continues at coordinate 11,795 of NW_027117204.1, read as the reverse complement.
TAAGCAAACATTGCTTCATTTTATCCTACGATTCTATTTAACTCTAATTTCTTGGTTTCAATAATATTTGGGAAATACTGCAATTACTGGATTTGTGTTTGTACGAAGCTTTTTAAATCATTTACATCATACGATATATGATATAAAAAAATCAATTAATAATCGACGAGATAACATAAAAACGCTGAAACTACATTTAATTTAAACGAAAATGAATGAGTGAAAAAGATAAATGCTATATATTTATTAAGCATATTTATTTTTTAAATAAAAAGGAATTCTAGATATCCCGATTTCATCAATTCAATTTCTTAAAAAAAAAAAATTATTCTTACGCAATGTGTTTAAATTCAGGTAGCCACTATTAATTTAAGGACGGTTTACTATTTCTTATCTTTTTTTCTATCGAATTCTATGGAAAGTAGTCCATTAAGAAAAAAAGAACACAGAGTTACACTCTGCTTATGCAAAATACAACATCTGACATAACCTACAAACTCTCAAATAAAAACATTAAAGAAAAAAAACTTAGGTCGGCTGCAACTAAAACAAAGCATCGTAAAAAGAACCAAAATTTACGTTTGATACAAGATTTTTATGCATTATTATCGATATTCATTATGATTTTATATTGATAAAAAGTTTGCGTAATACTTAATAAATGTTTAAATACTCCAAATAAAAGATTAATTAAAATAGGTAAAAAATGTTGAGGCTTCTATAAAAGAAAAAATTTAACTCATTTCCCAATAATATTTTCCATCATATTAGTTCTACAATCTACTGCGTGAACAGTAGATATCATTTATAACCGCCTAAATAATAAATTTTATCAAATAGTATAAAGCACATTGAAACTTATTAATATAAATCTCTAAAGAACAAAGGTGAATATTATATCGAATGAACTAACAGCTAAAACATTTCATGATGGCACTCTATACCCTTCTCACAGATTTGGAGCCTCTCCCTTAAATAACTGTTACACTCAATATCTAATATGAGCTCTATTCATAAAAAATTATGCTCAAAAAACGAAAGCTGGGATTAATAGTTTGAACAAAAGAAGCGAAAATTAGCGTGCAATTTTCTGTAAAAATTTGTTATCGATTTTACTGAAATTTTGTCCACAGGTTTGCCCGAGATTCTATTAAATAACTACCGGAAAAGATGCTTATCTAAATAGAATTGTTGAAATTAGAGAGAATATTTAGCTACAAGGGACGAAAGAGAATTTTTTTCAAGCGAATCAAGAAAGCTGAACTATCCTATGATGTGTTAGTTAGTACCATGATGGCAGGTGATAACACTTTCCTCACAGATTTATAACCTCTCAACATTCTTTCTACCATTATTAAGAAAAATATTGGAAACTTACCTTCCGGCACATATGGATAATCACTGAAAGCTCCAAGTGACAGATGAACTGGTGTGAAAAAGCTAGAAATTATATTCCAGTGACCACTTAAAAAGATGATAGGCTTACTCGGACGCTGGACACACGAAAACTGAAAAACCTTCAACCAGTCCACATTTTCACTACGCAATCCCAACAAATGTTCATGTAATTTGCACTATTGCACTTTATTAGTTTAACGTTGAACGGGAAGTATCCATAATTTCTGTTTCAGTATAATTTTCCGTTATCACCTCCGACAGGACGTCGTCAGTGAACTGACTGACGCGTTTCGTTTCAACTGTTTCAAGCAAACTCACGATACGGACACTGCAAACTCTCACGTGATACTAGCGCCGCGGAGCGTTCAAGTTCGACAGTTCGATTTGAGCAACGATTTCATTGGCTGCCAGAGCTATTGCAATACGCGAGACTCCATTGGTCAAACGTAATGCTTTCGTTTTACCAGACTTTCAAACAGCCAACGGCTTGAACACATTATTTTACTTTTTTTGTTGTAAATTGAACAAATAATTTGCATCATTCATGAGTTAATTTTGACGAAACAATCTAGTTTCTTCAATGTAATGATTAAATAATAGTTTTTTCTTAATTAAAGAGAGAAATAACCCTTTTTTTATATCGATTTATATAATTGGACAATGTTTTAGCCCGAATGTTATATAGTCTAGATTTAAATGATAAAGTTAGAAATAACACAACTCGAAGTAGGCTCTATTTGTAGAAGCATCGGGCTATTGCAATTACTTTTCCTGTCGCCAAGTAAACTTTTATATATTTATTATTACACGCGAATGACTCGATGACTAACTTTAGATGCGTTCACGAAGCACACTTGGCGCTGTTTTCATTAGTGCTCATATAAAATTGTCCAAATTATACGCACAGCAGCGTTGACTAGGGTAAACAAGGTTGGACTGTCGGAGTATAAACAAGCGGCAATTTAAACTGAAGTTGAAGTATAGAGCGGTGAAATCCATAACCTACGTCGTACATACGCAATACATCTTATCGGCTTTCAAGTAAACTTAAATTTAAATTTTAGTTGTATATTGTGGCCTAATAAGGCCTGGCCCAGTAGCATGCTCAGTAAAAATTAAAATACCCTTTTATCATAACCGGCGCGGAAGCTGCTCGTAAAGTAATTAGAACGTATTCAGACAGATGGAGGGGGAAGAGAGCAGAGAGCGACCATTGCACTTCCCCCACTCCTGATCGTTTAGAGCGCTTGCGCACACCGATATTGAGATTGAGATGCGAAGCGCGGTAAATTATAAATTTGCGCTACTGCATTTACTTTTGTTTTTGTCTCTATTCAATAATATAATTAGTAATTTGATTTATTATTCAAAAACATTCCTTTCTATTCAATTTAACGTGTTTCTGTTGCAAATTATGGTAGTCTTTTAAGCCAAGGATGGTAGAAGCTAGTTTATTGTGTTCTAGGTTTTTCTCTGAAAGAGATGAAAAATATACTTTACTAAAATCCTATGTAACGTTTTCACGCATAAAACCATCATATAAAGCAAAATAGCATTTAACACTTTTTATTTTTAATATATGACATATGTATTTAATATACAGGTGTCGTTTTACTACGTATCTAAAATCACAGGAATGGTGTTCATATATTTCTCTTACATAACATCGATCAGGAGGAATATGAACTAGGTTGCCATAATGTTATCGTATTTTAGATGAGTCTATATGATAATGAATAGTATACGCACTGATATTTAATTAATTTTTGGTGAGCATCGAAGGAAAGACATCCTGTATATGAGACAGTTCTTTATTAGTCATGGTATACGTATCTTTATTTAGTTATCGATAGTCACGTATTTTTTTGAGAATACTTACTTTTTAACTTGTACAGTTAAAATGTCGCTTATATACTGATATGGTTTATACAGAAACAGTTTATCAAATGTAATTATTTCTGAGGACAATAATTGAACAATATGCCATAAATATGATATCATGCCTATGAAAGAAAAAAATAAGGTAGATTATGAACTAAATCATTAATATGCTTTATTATTAACAATCACATTAAATAAATAATTAATTGAAACAAGAATAAGAACAGTACATAGAAAAATTATAAATGCATTTGGAATGATGCAGTAGATGCAAAAGTATAATAGTATAAAATAATAAGAATATGGAATATACATGTGAAATGCAAAAGTTTATAATATGTTTGCTATAAAAATTGTCATGTTCTTATTTTCCAGAAATACACACAATGTTTAATACACTTAAAAATCAATTTAATTTCTATGCAACGTGATAAGACTAAAGTATAAATTTGTTCGTGGATGGTAAAAATGATTTCTTTTTTTCTAATTATATGATTTTAAAACAACGTAGCAATTTTTAAGATATCCAAGGATTTCAGAAAATTAATACTTTGCATATTTAAATATTATTCTAAGGATATCTAAATGCAAATGGAAGGAATAAAAATACGAAAATGTCTTCCTTTCTTCCAGTATTATTTTAAGTTGAACCAGTTGGAAAGTAGAAAAAGATTACTTAATTGTCTTAAATTTTTACACTTCATCTTGTATATATACTTAGTACGTCAAAAATTGATATATTGCCTTGTATATATTAATATTTAGAAATAATGTAGTGTTGTGTATATTAAAAGATGAAAAAACATAAAATTATATAAACGTCTTAAAAGTGAAGAAAAACTGCATATATATACACAAAGTTTCATAGAAATTTTAGAGCATTTATAAATTATTATTTAAATACTCCTATGAATCTTTAATACTATTCAATCTTTAAATATTGATATAAATAAGTTCGTATACATGTAACACGAGATACATGCACGATAATTGAAATACTTTTTTAGTACGAATTCTGTTCAATTTTCGATTTTTGTTATATGTAACATACTCTTTATCTGTCCTCTGTATACTTATATTCTTGGCTTGTACGTTAGCGTAACATGAAACGTTTGAACATCCATTTCGGTACAATCTTGTGGTCCTATCTGAACATCCGTACCGTGCACGGCCAGGAGATCCTTGCCATCGTTCTCGTCGATTACCTCATGACTACTTTTCAACATTTTTTCAGCTGGCTGGTCTACGGTAACCCTAACAGTCTTAGCTTTCATTGTTTCCAGAGAGCGAGACTTGCAAGCTTCCGTGGACCTTCCTTTCGCTCCATTTTCCTTGTTCCTCCGCGAAGAGCTTCGATGCAGTCGCGACTTCTCCCTTGAAGAATTCCTTCGAAGACTCGGCCGCTTTACAGATTCCGCACTTGCACTCAATCCAGCCGCTAGGATAAGTAAATCTTCGTAACATTATTTTTATTGTATTAAATCATAGAAAATAAATTTGTATTTACAAGAATTTTCATCTTACCGATATTTCCTGATGATGACCTGTTCGAACCGCGTAGTATGTGCATCGCTGTAGGATCACTGTCGGTCATCGCAAATCTTTCACCAACAGGCGTTAAAAACCATTCAGACCTGGTCCGCATTCTCGCAGTCTGTCTTTCGTGTACCTGATCAAATTATTACGATTAATGTCGTATTACACCAATAACAACATTCCCCGTATTAATCATCATTATACTATTTTAATTTTATTTAGGCGTATAACAAATGTGTATAATCTTATGTCACATGCAGAATTAGCAAGCCAAAATACATAGCGAGAAAGATTTATGCGATAATACATACCGTGAATAAAAATAAATTCTTGCAATACTATCCACTCTAATTAAAAGTGGAGGACAAGTGAATCAGTGAAAAGATATCAGCCATTATTTTGTGTTTGCCGTTAATTGTTGTTAGTTCCGTGTGGTTTTATTCATTGCTTATTATTAGCAATTTGGTCTTTAGATTGAAACTCGAGTAGTTCTTTTATTAAAAATTGTATTTTTACAGATAAAATTTGTACAAGTATAATATCTTAAACAGAAAAATCCCCAATAGAGATTGAATTATTTACAGAAAAGAGAACAGAATATCGCATTGAACACAATATTTTCACGTTTTTTTTTCTTGTTTAACTGTGGAATAACGACACACGAGTAAAAGCATGTGAAAATCAACATTAATTATTTCTTTACACAAGCATGATATTTTTATGGCACTCACGTCAATATTTATTGCGAAGCAAATGCAAGCGTAGACGGAAAACAATCTTGTCACATATACATATGTAATTGAAAAGTAATCAATCGAAATTTTTCAGTTTTCTGCCTACTATTAATACGAGAAACAGTTTAGACTTTAGTATATATTAGAAGCTGTTACATTATAATAAGCACAATTAAATGGAAATAAATAAGTATACGTATCACTGTAAAAACTTGCGAAATATATGAAAACATTAATGTATTTTACATAATTATCAATACCTGGCTTTAAAATTCAAGAGGATAATTTATGTAAAAAATAGAAATGACTATATACTTTAAATTAAAGATCGTTACAGTGTTAAAAGGAAAATAAGAAAACAAAACTGACAATAGAGGGGTCCGCAGTTACAGTAGACCAAGGCCTAGAAGCAGACTAATCTGGTATAACTTTAATTAATTGGTCTACTATTTGCGGTCTTTTCTAGAGTCAATGTATGTTTCACGTAATTATCACTGCTTATATTACTTAAAAACATGTTTGGACGTGATATTATACACAACGCGTAACAGAGACCCTAGGTATAATTTTTAAGGATATTAGGGTGTGTCACTTTAAACAACTTTTCATAACAAACATGCAGTTGGATACGTACAATTAAAATTTTTGAAATTTGTAAACATTTGCGAGATTTTTATATATCCTGTGTGGTACTCTATATAAAACAATTAGTAACCTTGATATTTTAGATTGTGTGTGTTGAATTTAAATTTGATTCACTCAAGATGAATCAAAGATATGAGCGTAAAAACTTATTTATCTCAGAAATTATAAATGATATCAATTTTTTGGCAAAGATCTGTCAGAATATGAACAAAGAGCAATTTTAAAAGCCCTATGAACAAAATTGATATCTACTAGAGTTATGGGAATAGAGGCATTATTACGTTCATGATTTAGTACGCCTTTGGTAGTACACATTGTACATTTTATATTTCTAATTTTCCATTTTGAACCTTACGTTTATTATTAAAAATTGTTTGAAATCACGAATCCTACAATGCTCTAACAAGTAGCCTAGGGTTCCTACTACATCCTGTATATAATAATTAGAGGGGATACAAAGAATACTGCCATTTAATTCTCTATGAATACATGATAAAAATAATTATAAATTCCATAGGTAATTCTAATCTAAAGCATAAATTCAGTCAATAATCTCTGAAACTCATACCAACAATGCATATTGTGCATCATCTATATTGAAGCATAACAAAAATGATAAATCTCTAACTTTAAAATTATTAAATAATTATTGATGAACGCTCATTATTCATATATTGTGTTATTTCAATTGCCAAAGTGAGAGTGTTGCTTAATTATGTTTTCTCTTAACGAAGCATAAAGTGCCATGTAAGTTTTTCACAAGAAAAAAATTGTTATTTGGCCATTTGAAATTGTAATAAATAATTTGCAGATACAAACATGTTCTTCCTTAAAAATAATAAATACGATCGTCAATACTATATTTGAAGAAGTTCTGATATGAGGAAAAGAGAATGGACTCTAGATGCAACAGCATTCATGCATTTTAAACACTTGTTCAAGACAAATGCTTCCTCGATATCTGAAAAAATTTACGCTTTCATGCTCTCATAGGAGAATTTTACTTTTTATCAGAATATCGCTTTGTAATTAGATTACAATCGTTTTGTCTTTGAAAAAACCAGCTAATTGCATAAATAAGTGTCAAATAATAAGTCTTATAAAAGTAACAGGTACAGAAACATTAACGAATACCAACTTCCTCCTTTGTGACAAAGCTCAATATTCATCATTATCATACTTCTTATGAAACAAAAAAAAACAATGAAAAGGACAATATCGATATTCTAATACACCAAGCTGTGTATTGAAATAAACTAGTGCAATCTAAACAGATTGTGCATTGTTGAATATGTAACTAGCAGGTGTATATAAAAAAAAGTGTTATTGAACTCATATAAAGCGGAAGAATAGAAATCGTATTAATAGAAAAAAAAATTCATTTTTATCATATGCCTACCTGTGGTAGATAGCTGAGACTTTTGGTACTTTCCGCATATCGGTTTACGGCTCTAAGCTCGTCTAATGTCATTCCTGCATGGCGTGAGTGATGACTGCCATTACTAGACGATCGGCTTGATGCCTGCAACAATAAAAAAATACCGGTGATAACTAATTAATTTTAGAGATCGTGAAAAGGAATCGTCAAATATTTAATTATGTAAATCAACCTGAAATAAGCCGTTTTCTTCAAGGCTAACAGAAAGTCGAGTGTAACTTTCCAGTAACGTATTTTCAGGTATCATTCCTAATGATGAAGTAAGCTCAAGTGACTCAGGGACATTAATTAAAGCAGGCGTCGACTGTGACTCCTCTTGATGAGATATAGCTATAAAATAATTAATCACACGTAATGTTTGATACATAAGGATCAATGCCACACGCACACACACACGCACACACACACGCACATTTCTTACTTACATTCTAAATTGAACTTCAATCCCCATCTTTCACACTCATATTGTAACCAGGTCTTCTCAGCTTCTAGTGATAATTGCCCTGATATTCAAAAAAAATATTAAATTTTTTAAATTATTATGTACCTCTGGCTTTTAAGATAATAATACTTTATTCCACGAATTGTGCATGTTAGAAAAATTGGTCATTATTTCTCAAACCTACTTGATACAAGTGTGTCTGGGGGATAGCGAAAACTAAATATCCAATCTTCCTCAACTTTCAGTATTCTTCCCGTAATACGAGCATAGAATTCATAATTTGCCCTCCCAAATAAATTTGACACTCCAAAATTATCAATCATAAATTTCATAACACGCGTGGCAACCTACAGATAAAGAATAAAATGAATTATATCAAGTAGAAAAATTTAAATTATTTCTGAAAAAGTAAAATGGTACTTTATGAAATTTTCTATAGTTTATACATATGTATAACAATGCATTATGCAAAATAAATGATACATTAAATAAACAAAGTAACAAAATAAATGTTTAATAAATAAATAATACTTTTTTATAAATATATATTTTTTTAAGGCTTAAAAATTTATAGTGACATTTGTTTAAACATGATATTTATGTAATATTGAATTCAATTCACTGTGGAATTTCTACAAGCAAGTATCAATTGACACATGACTCATTTCAACCATTATACAAGCCTATTGTGCCATGATACTTCTATGTTCACAATCATAATCACAGTACTGCAATGGAATGTAAAGCTCTTGGCATTGTGAAATTAAACAATAGTATATGTATTACTTGATACAATTTGAAGTATCAAGTACCAGCCTTTAAAGTTAATTGAGAAAAATAAAATATAAAAAGAAAAAAACCTCTTAAGACTGCAATTACAAACTCAATATGAATAAAATTATTATAATTTTAATGAGACATGAAATATTTGAACATATGATTATAGAGTAAAAGCAATGCATTTAAGTATGTTAAATAACTATTAATTAAAGCAACTTACTGAGACCTCCGCCTGATGGTACGTAGCCAAACGATATGAGAAAATATGATTAAATGATAGTAGCTGATAATAGCAATATTAAAAAGAATGCGGTATGATACATGCTGATGTGATATATAATTTATATTACTAATTATTTTTTATGAAAATGACATGAAACTTTTAATAAGCATTAAGCTAAGTACATGAGTTGTCATTTGTTTTGCACTTTTACATTTTTAATGATATTTTTATCAGCTTTTCGATGGTGTGCTTACCTTGAATCTGAGTACATCTTCCATTTTAGCTGTTTTCCCATCACTAACGCAACTTTGGAAAAATGAAGGAGCAACAGACACTCCTAATGCTTCACTAGACATTCCAGTTCTAGCTCTTTCGCTATTTACTGCTACAACTCTAAATGTTCCAAATAACAATACCAGTAAACGCTGTGTGTGCATTGGTAGAGAAGTAATCAATCTGTAAACAACTTATCTGTAGACTAAGTGACAATAAAATTCATGTTTAATATTTTGAAGTCTTTTATACTTGTGAATCTGGTCTCTCTGCAATTCAATACTGTCAAGTTGAATAACAGTAAACAATTGCTGCTCCCCTTCTCTGCCAAAAACACCACCAGGAATTTTACGTAAAAATTTTTTTAGAACACTGGCTATAGTGTAAACACTAAAATTGTCCATATTGACTAATCGACCAGTCTGAAGAAAATGAATTAGTTTTTTCATGTTACCCTGGTGGCCTGGTGCACGAAAAACATCTTTCCTTAAGGGAGCTTCTTTGTTCAATTTTAATATCAGAACCTAACAAATAATGCAATAAATTGATATAAGAATATATCATAGCATTAATTAAAATTTATTTTTAATTAATATTTACCAGTAATGGACCTGGAATATCATTTTTACATACTTCATCCAATGGTACTCCAAACTTGACTCTGTAAAACAAATGTAGATAATGCTTATAGCTTTAAAATTATTTATGCAATTGGAAAATAATTAATAACAATAGTGAGGACACTAACTTTTCCAAACGTCTTGGATATGGTGGTACAGAAGATGGATGACCGCAACTGGTAACCACATTACCCAAAGTAGCAGCACGACGATGCATTCTTTCTGTCCAACTACTCATTGCACAGAATACAATAATACCATTTAAATGTAAACAATTACATTTATTATTGTTATATGTACTACTTTTGGCTGAGAGATGACAGATTTTGATAATTCTGTGCTTTAATTGCTACAGTTACTTCAGGTAAATGATATTAAAAACCAGCTACATCTAACTAGTTGAATATTTCATTGAGCTAGTTAGTGAAGCTTCCAGTTCCACTACTTCCACTGTCACGAGGACCAGACATGAATATCCATGAAAACATCCAAATAGACATAACCTAACTATGTATACCAATGTATACTTCAAAACAGTACAAATCTGGTCGCTTGCTCACATCTATGTCCGTTTGCGTGTCGTTATCTCCAATTTTTTTTTCCAACGCCGTCATTTCTTCTTCATTTTCCCTTTTCACACAAAGTGATAGAATTAATCGTACGAGAAAAGTACATCTTACAAACTAACCACACCTCTTTCCGTTACATCTCAAAAAATCAATAAAGTATATATAGTATATACACGATCACACCGCCATTAATGGCGCCCCATCAGTGATCAGAGTGCAAAAAACGTAAATTAACTTGCATCGATTTTGCTCCCGTGACCCGTGCTTCCCCAAGATTAGAAATAAGAAATGGAAATATGTTATCGGGATTAAAACGCATGGATCATTAGTTTTCGGGAGCAGAATCGCTGCATGCCAGAGTTTCGGTTAATTGATCTACACTGAAAGGTTCAATTTCTCATACTCCCACCTTACTACATAAAAGTCTATATTTTATGTCACATATCTTATAGCACATCAGTATCAACAGTACATAAAGGAACTCTTCTACTTTACTCTCTTTATCTATTATTTTTCTGTCTTTCGATATAAACTCTAAAATGATATGGGGCGTTTTCCTATTAGAATATATAGTTTGTGTTGCATGCAATATACCAATTCATCGACTTTTGTTAACATCTGTCGATCTGAGTTTGAAAATGGAAAACGCCCATGCTTTAAATTTGGTAAGGTCACTCTGGTGTCAGTGTGCTAGATATGCACTCTTGACACCTCCGCGAAGTCCCTATCGATCGGAACGCAAGCATATAGCGTTTAGGAAGTCGAAATAGTAGTCTTCAACGTTCTCGACGGTCGAGTCGGGTAGAATGCTGATATCACAAACGTATACGATGAAACGCGGCATGAGTCAGTGTGAAGTCCCTCCAGTTTACACGCCCAGCCCAGTTGCCCAAAAGCAAAAGCCTATGCAGCTTATATTGCGCTGTTCACCAGCGTCTGACTTTAATTATGTTTTTCCCTCTTCAGGCTGTCACATTGGTCACTATGACGCGTCGAGCACTTGGCCAGTACCAAAAGTGGTCGCTTAGAAAGGAAAACATCGGAGAAAAGAAGATATAACTTAAGTGTTGATAAAATAGAATTAATATAATTTTAATTTTGCAATAGACACATTAAATATAAATTTCTTTGAAATATTTTTTCAATGTTTTCCTTTATAAATCAGTACTGAATTGGCCACCAGTTGGCGCTGACTTTTGCGTGCAACAGCGGATCTGGCTTCACATTGCTCCATAATCCATAGCTCCCATAAGCAT